>NW_018231702.1:39200-39891 GCF_001263595.1 Phalaenopsis equestris | reverse complement strand
CGTGGGGGTGGGGATGGGTGTGTGTGAGAAAGATGACTTAGAGTCTGTTTGAGGCAGCTTATTTGGTACGGTGGCAGGTGGCATTTTAAAAATGCACCTGAACTGTTTGGGTAAACTTTATTTTGGCAGCTTATGCATTTTCAAAATGCTGAAAACAGCGTTTTCACACCGCACGTGTCTAAGTGCGGCGACAGCTTTCTAGCTGCTGTCTCATATTTCCAAATAAAAAAAAAATTTGTGGTAGTCACCGCACCTAGCTTTTCGGCGAATTATTTTTAATCAGCGTATCAGCAGATTATTCAATAAGTTGCAGCTACCCCAAACATAACCTTAATCTCACCAAATTGAACCCATATCCTATTCAATTTGTCCCAATTAATGTTGCAAAATCTTTATGACATTCCTATACATCAAAATTAACCATCAAAATAATAAAATTTATGGTTTAGCTAAGCCTCAAATCCATTTGATTTTGGCCTAAATCCAAAATTCCTAAATTTAGCCCCAAATTGGCTAAGTCCCCAAAATTCACACAATTGATTGCCTTAACCTCCAAATTGGCATCCAGTTCTTGTTGAAAACTCTTCATGAGGTCCCTATTGACCATTTACAACAATCAATTTGGACTTAGCCCAAGGCTAACCCAAGCTAGACTCAAGCCTAGCCCAACATGACCAAATTGATTAAAGTT
>NW_018231702.1:35339-37528 GCF_001263595.1 Phalaenopsis equestris | reverse complement strand
ATTTTATGCATATTTTATTTTTAATTAATTAAACACTATTTTGAAACATTTGATTCTCCATGCATATTACACATCACCTTGGCTTGAAATTTTGACATGTTGCAGCCTCTATAAGGGGAAATATTCTCTGATTTTTCCAAAGTCAAAGGAGGTTCCTATATAGAGATCCATATTTTTCAAGTTATTTCACATCATTTCCTTGAAATAATCATGGAAATTAGCATATTGATTATAAAATCCTAAGAAAATTTTGGAAGGTCCACCATGACTAGGAAACCTTTCGAAATAATTTCATGGGTCAAGTCATTTAAAATGTCCTTAAATTTTGAAAACACTAAATCATTAAGATAATTAATTTTATAAAATTTAAACATTTAAATGACTTGATATTTGATCTCCACTGTGATTTATGATCCAGAGAACTCATCATAAAAATTTCAAAATATTTTGAGTTAATTTGACAACTTAAATTGATTTTTAAAGATAAATATCACTCTTAAAACTTAAATAATTTTTTAAAAATCAAGATATAACTCAAAAATTTATGAAACTTAGTTTTTTGAGTTCTCTCTGATCAGGGATATTTTCTAAAAATCAAATGATATTTAAGATAAAAATTTGATTTTTTAGCCTATTTTAAATATTTAAAATAATTAAAAATTCATAAAAATCGCAAAAATAATAAAACTCATGGAAATGTTCTAAATTGCTTACTAATTACTTAAGAACAATTAGAATACTTTTCCTGATTTTCTAATAATCACTTAGGAACAATTAGAATATTTTTCTTGGTTTTCTAAATAAAGATATTGAGTTTTAAAGCTTAAAAATAACTTTTAAAAGGCTAAAAAATAAGTTTTCAATAAAATAATTCCAATAAATCAAATAAAAATTAGAAAAATATAAAATTTGCTCCTTTAAGTTCTCTGACCTTTGGGAGATTTTTTAAAAAATACAAAACTTAATTTTAACCACCTAAAATATTTTATTTTTAATAATAGCCTAGAAATTAAAATAATTCTAATAAATCACAAAAAAATCAAAAAATTATGAAATTTAATCCAAAGGCTTCCCTAGTCTAGTTATACCTCCAATAAAAATTTCAAGGGATTGTAATTTACCTTGGTCAAGGTAGGAATTTTTTTTGAAAAATCATATTTTTGCATGAAAATAATTACATAAATTAAATTAAATTTTGAAAAATCATATTTTCTCCTCTGATGCCTTAATTGACCCATGAATGAGGTAGGATAAAAAATTCAAAGACATTTGAATTGAATTTGACAAATTATGAGGTGTTAGAACCTTGTGGGAAAATGTGTAATTTTGGAAATCTTGCCTTAATTAACATTTAGGCTTAAGTCAAGGAGGGGAACTGGTAACCTCTGATCTGAATCAATTTATTTGATGTTTGAAACACAAAATGGGTTAATTGGCAGAAACCGATTTCACTTTCTTATTTAAGATTAATAAATTTCTAAATTATTAAAATTTGGAAGTTTAAAAAAATTAAATGATCCTAGACTTAAGGGTATGACTTTTGAAGCCAATAATTAATCGACTTAATACCCCTATCTTGATTTCTAAATAAAATCTAAATTATGAATCATGACCACTTAAAGCTTAACCCTTTTCAAAACTAATTAAGACACTCACTTAGGTCTTAAGGGCTTAGTGGTGACTTAGGCTAAATCAAAATTGACTAAAAAGGGACTAGAGAAATAAACTTAATAATATCGAACATCCTTGAAACACCACTAAGCCCAATTAGGATTAAAATTTGGCTAAGTGTTCAATTTACACTAACTCACCCACATAATTCTTAAATTGAATGACAAATGATAATTACCCCTTTTCTTATGGGTAAATTACTCTATTCTTAGGGATAATTGAGACATCAGGGTTCACTTAGTAATAAGGGTATTTACAGGATGAACCATTAAGCAATCAAATGGACTAGAGGCTTTTCACCAGTTGGTGAGCGGGAGGCATAGACCTACTTCCCCCTCCTAACTTGTTGGATACCTCAAAGGCCTATTAAACTTAATATTCTTTGCTCAATGAAATCATCCTTAATTAAACTTTTTAAGGACTCACCAAGATATGAAATAGGGTTAGGAAAACTATCAAAACTTTATTTTTCCTACTCTTCATAAATGCCCTCACATGCATTTTTAAGTTTAGGGTTT
>NW_018231702.1:26457-35027 GCF_001263595.1 Phalaenopsis equestris | reverse complement strand
AATTATGGAACTCATTAAGTTGGGTTTAGTAAGTTCATTTGGACTAAGTGAATTCAATAGAAAATTATGGTGTGGGAACGAGGGAACCGTAGGATCCTAACCGGTGTCACTCTAATCAACTGTAATATGCCCTCTATAAAATTTATAGAACTTCAACCATAGGGTCACCTAATTTGATATTATAACTTGACAAACTATATATTTCAAACTCGTCGCGGCAGGAGCTTGGAGCTAGCATGGTGGGCAGCACGACCATCTTCAACAGCAAAACCTGTCTTCCCCAACTAAACCAATCTTCCTTCTTTAGACTTAAACAACAAAGCCATAGGACTTTGAGGTTGCTTGCTTATGCAACGTAAATTCTCACCTTATCTTTAAGCTTTTGTATAGTGTGCTATATAATAGAAGCCCTAACTCGTCTTAGGATTTCGCGGTTGTCGTCTGTCACGACCTAAATCCTCACATCTTCCATGTTTTTTGTATGATCATTTTACATGAATGTAAGCCCTAAATAATAAAATTGGCAGGATGAAATATTTAAATATTTCTCCTTAAAATAGAAGCCAAACTTTAGGATAGCTTGGGAAGTCACCGAGGTTCTCCTCTGTATCCATGACATCCTCTAGTCCTTCTTCCTTTGGATTCTACAATAAAAATGTTCCAAATTTGATCCAATCCCCTTGTAAACCTCTATGTCTGATTTTGTTAAAGAGTCTTACACTTTGAAATTCCTTGAAGATAATATTTCTTCATTTTCATCGAGAGTCTTTGTAGGTGGCTTTGGTCATTTAAGATGTAATTATTAACTATAAGGATAACTAAAAGGGCTGTCTTTATAGGAAGCATGTGCGAACCCAGCTTAATATAAACTCTATCTAATACTTTATATTAAATAAGGGAACTTGTCGGCAAATACAAAGGTTTCGCAAAGACCAAACGGACGTCATACTTTCCTTAATTTATTTTGATCGAGCTTCATCCTCAATTCTTGTGTTTATCCTTCGGGATAGATACAAGATTTGAGGTAAAATGCTGTTTCATTTTAAACTATGAAAATATGAGGTCAGTTTGATTTCATACTTCAACGTCCTTCCGAAGCGGGCGACGGGATTTTGATTCCAGCGACCTACAGCTTCTTACGGGCAACCCTACAAACCAACCCAAAATAACGTCGATAAGAAGTAATCTGTTGCGACAAGTATAAACTGGTGTCCTTTGGAAGATTGAGGGTCTATCAAACCTATTATGTCCATGCCCCAACACTTGAATGGCCATGAGGCAACAGTTCGGTGTAGCACATTCGGAGGCTGGTGTAAGACCACCCCATGCACTTAGCACTGGTGACATTTTCTGCCTGTATCCATGCAGTCGGACATTATTGTTGGCCAATAATACCTGAGTCTTTTGATCTTTATTTTCTTTTTCATCCCTGACTGGTGAGTGCCACATAATCCGACATGTACCTCTTTGACAATATTATGTGCTTCGGCTCTGCTCAAACATCGTAGTCAGATTTAGTTGAATGATCTTCTGTATAGAACGTTTCCCACAAGGGCGTAAGACATGGCCCATCTTGTGATGTGGTGTGCCTTTGCTCAAACATCGTAGTCAGATTTAGTTGAATGATCTTCTGTATAGAACGTTTCCCACAAGGGCGTAAGACATGACCCATCTTGTGATGTGGTGTGCCTCAGACTGGCCTTCTGGCAGCTTTCCAATATACAAATATTCTATTAATGGCTTGCATCAATCTTTGTTTCTGTCTGCAACTATATTTATTGCTTCTTCTTTTCCGAGCTTGTGTAGAGTTTTAAGGTCGATCTGAGACAAGACTCATTTTCCTTGCACTGTGATTTAAATGGAATCCTCTGGGGGACATACCATTTCCTTAGAAAGTTTTGTTAGAGCGTCGACATGGGCATTATATCCCTTAAGAATCTGGTAGAAAGTCACATTAGGAATCTACTCCAAGAGCTTCATCGTGTACTGATGGTATTCTGCTAATCTTAGTTTCAAAATTTTGTATTGTCCGGTGACTTGCTGGATGACGAGTTGAGAGTCTCCATAAATGACAATGTTTGTTATATCCATTGAGATTGCCACTTCCATCCTGGTCATTAAAGCTTCATATTCTGCTTCATTGTTTATGCACGGCTCTGTCAGGTGGTATGAGAAACTCAACATACCCTTATATGACATGATAAAGATCAAACCAATCCCTGCTTTGCCTATGCCTGATCCTTTGTTTTTTTGGGCTGACGAAGCGCCATTAAAGTATATTTCCCAGCGTTGCACACTAAAAAAATTCATTTGTAGTCTTTGCTTGTCTGGTAACTCATCTTTGAGAGAGGACCCAGCTGTCAGTGGGTGTGCAGCAAGAAAGTCTGCTACTAAGAAAGTCTGCTACAGCAAGAAAGTCTGCTACTATCTGTCCCTTGATAGCACGGAGGGAAACAAAAGTTATATTAAATTACAATAAGATCATTGAACACCTTGCTAAACGTCTGTAAAATGTTGGTTGGGTCATCAGATATTGCAATGGATTAACTTTTAAGATTAGGGTAATCTTATGAGAAAGAATGTGATGTGTAAGATTTTAAGCAGCAAAAATTAACGCCAGACAATGCTTCTCAATAGGTGGATACCTTATCTCCGTCGGTATTAGGCGACGACTAGTAGAGTGCATTGTCTTTACCATCATCATTGACTTGGGCTAAGAGGTCTCCAAAAGTGTCATCTAGGGTCGCGGTATAAAGTATCATCGGTTTCCCTGGAATAGGGGTTCCCTGGAATAGGGGCTGTCAAGACAGTAGGTGTCATTAAATATTATTTAACATTCTTAAAGGTCCTCTAAAGCTTGCTAGCATTTCTCTTCCCAAATGAATTTGACATCCTTTTTAATTAATGCCAAGAAGGGCTAAAACCTATCCCATCATCATTGACTTGGGCTAAGAGGTCTCCAAAAGAGTCATCTAGGGTCGCGGTATAAAGTATCAACGGTTTCCCTGGAATAGGGGTTGTCAAGACAGTAGGTGTCATTAAATATTATTTAACATTCTTAAAGGCCCGTTGGAATTTCTCTTCCCAAATGAATTTGACGTCCTTTTTAATTAATGCCAAGAAGGGCTAAAACCTATCCGAGAGATTAGAAATAAAGCGTCTAAGATATGCCAAATTCCCCTGGAAGAAACGTAGTTGTTTCAAGGTTTTAGGAGGAGGCATTTCAAAGATAGCTCTAATTATATCCAGGCCGATCTCGATTCCCCGATGACGGACAACGAATCCCAGGAATTTCTCGGAAGTAACGCTGAAGGCACACTTTAAGAGATTCATTTTAAGGTCATATCGTCGTAATCGTTCAAACACGATCCTCAAATCATACAAATGGCCTATTTTTTTGTTTACTTTTGACGACAAAATCTTCCACGTAGCATTCTACTTGGTTGTGAATGAATGAGGTCGTCAAAAATCTTCGTCATTGCGCGCTGATATGTTGCTCCAGTGTTCTTTAGGCCGAAAGACATCACTTTGTAGAAGAAAATTCCGATCGATGTTCTGAAGGTTGTAAGTGCTGCATCCTCGGGCGCCATCTTAATTTGGTTGTATCCCGATGATCCGTACACGAAGGAGAAAATTTTATGTGTTGAAGTGATATCCACCATCATCTCTGATATGGGTAGTGAAAACTCATCTTTTGAGCATGCCTTGTTAAAATCTCTGAAGTCAACACAAACACGGATCTGTTTGTTTTCTTCTTAACAGGTACAATATTAGTCAATCATGTGGGGAACTGCTCTTCTTTTTCAAAGTTGGCATCTATTAATTTCTTCACCTCGGCGACACCTCGGCGATTCACCTCGGCGATGACTTGTTATTCTATTTCGAGGCACATTCTCCTTAGAGCTTGTTTTATTGGGGTTATATTCTTATCCACCCCGAGTTTATGGAGTGAAACTTCTACTGCCAGTCCTGGCATTTTATTGTAGCTCCATGCAAAGTAATCTTTGAGTTCTATTAATAGTTTGATCAATTATGCAAATTCTTTGTCGTTGAGTAGAGAACTTATACATGTATGTCAGGGTTGTTCTTCAGTCTTGAGATTAATCTCTTTCAACTCATCAATGGTAGAATTAATTTCCTCCTCAAATTATTGGGGAGCATCTTCTATTAGTTGATCAGTAGAGTCATCCTCAATATCGAGGCAATCCTATTCTGGCTCACCAGAAACAACCATGCAAAATTTAGAACCATCGACTAGTTTGACTGTACCAAATATGAGACCATCTTTTAAATTTGGAGTTCGACTTTTTCCATTCCACAATTTTTCAAAAAGTTGAAATTTATCTTTTGGCATTTTTTTTTGTAAGTGTTCCTGTTCAATTAACTTTTGAATACAAGGAAAGAAGTAACCAAAAGGAAATTCCATTAATTCATTAGGATCATCATCCAAATTTACATGTTTTTCAAGCTCAGTAGAGGTAGAAGCACAATAAAATTGTATCAGCTTTGAACTATTGCTACGGACTTCCCTGACCTCTAAACTCTCAACCTTTTGAGGCAGAATCGGAGTGAGGGTCATAGCATTCACATAATGGTTTATCCGATCATACATTCTTTCATATTCATTTTTATATGTATCTTCTAGGGATATCTTGTACTGAGGTCTCTTCTGTCTTGTCATCAATATCTCATCTTCAGAACCATCTTCATCACCAATGTTGATGGTTGTCCTATCTCGTTTAACAATTAAATTGATCCTTCCACATCCATGTCCCCAAACATGACCTCGGGTGCGCAAACTAAAAGAACATTCACCCACTCATTGTAAGGGTGTGGTGGAAGATCGCTGAAGCGGAGTTGGATGGCATTCTCTTTGTGATTTTCTTAAATCTTCATTTTTATTTATGATAATTTCACGAGAGAAGATAGTTTTCTTTGGAGGCCCGTAGTAGGAAGCATCTTCATGAATACCAACTTCATGAATTAAAAAAGGTTATAGGTCTCCTTTGATGCAATTTTCTTGACCATCTTTGTAGTATTTGATGCACTGGTGTAGAGATGATGGAACCATATTGTGTTCATGAATCCATAGTCGACCCAACAGAGCGTTAAAAGAGGTCTCGACATTGATGATATGAAATTTAGCGGTTGTCACGAGTTCTCCAACCTTCATAAAGTAATGTAATTGACTAAGTAATGTAATTGACCCAAGGGCTCTTTCTCCCTATTGGTTGAATCCTCTTAACATCATTTTATCGGTCGTAAGATCTTGAGCTTCATTAATCAAATAAGCCAATGTTTATAGGCTCATCAAGTTAAGAGATTCTTCAGGATCTACTAATACTCGAGATAACACAAATCTACCGATGTTGACAGAGATGTAGAGTGGACGATTGTGGTCGGCGGTACCGAGCAGTAAGTCTTCATCTGTGAAGGTTACCCCAGGTTGTTCTTTCAACGAACAAACTTCATCTGAGACTGTGCTAAGCAAATTTTTGGGTCAAGCAAAGCTGTAACGGGAGACTCCCTCATCTCCTTTGAATGAATCGAGCGTCGTAGATGCTTAATCGGGTTGGCAACTTCCTAAGATGAGCTAGCACGTTGTAGTCTATTTTATATGATTCTTTAATTTTGCCTTGATCATGTGGTTCTTCCACTGGTGGAGGTGAGGGTATCTCCTCTCGAGTCATTATCTACTTTCCTTTGTCTGTTGGAGTTATTCTTGGTGGTAACACTTTTTTGCTCCTCAAGTTAACTTCTGTGATTTCTTCTTCTTGAGATATCATTGTTGAATCCTCCGATCTCTCCTCCTCTTTATCGGAAAGATCTAAGTTGATGGTAAGCGATCTACCGTGATGCTTGGGAGTTGGCTCCTCGTGTTTCATATTCATTCTTTTATGTATCTTCTAGGGATATCTCGTACTAAGTTCTCTTCTATCTTGTCATCATTATTTCATCTTCAGAACTGTCTTCATCACCAATGTTGATAGTTGGCCTAGTTTGTTCAACAATGAAATTGATCTTTCCCCGTCCACATCCCCGGCGTCGACAATTAAATCAGAATTATTATATTCATAAGACCCCATAGGGACAAAAAGTTAATCATACAAAGTCAAGAGACAAAAGGATAGTCATACATTCTTTCATATTCATTTTTATATGTATCTTCTAGGGATATCTTGTACTGAGGTCTCTTCTGTTTTGTCATCATTATCTCATCTTTAGAACCATCTTCATCACCAATGTTGATGGTTGTCCTAGTTCGTTTAACAATTAAATTGATCCTTCCTCATCCATGTCCCCAAACGAGCTAAAAGAGCATCCGCCAACTTATTGAAAAAGAGTGGTAGAAGATTGCTGAAGCAGAGTTGAATGGCCCTGCCACTGTACTTCTTCTGAATCTTTACTTTTATTTGTTGAAATTTTGCGAGAGAAGACAGTTTTCTTCGAAGGCGCGTAGTAGGCAGCATTTTCATGAATGCCAACTTCATGAACTAAAAACGGTTGTAGATCTCCTTTGATGCAATGTTCTTGTCCTTCTTTGTAGTACTTGATGCACTGGTGTAGAGATGATGGAACCATGTTGTGTTCATGAATGCACTGGTCGACTAAGTAGAGCATTGAAAGAGTCTCGGCATCGATGATATGAAACTTATGGTTGTTGCTTATTCTCCAACCTTCATAAACAATGTAATCGATCCAAGGGCTTTTTCTCCATTTTGGTTGAATCCTCTTAACATCATTTTATCGGTCGTAAGATCTTGAGCTTCAATAATCAAATAGGCGAATGTCTGTAGGCTCATCAAGTTAAGTGATGCTTCAGGACGTACTAAAACTCTGGATAACACAAATTTGTCGATGTTGACAGAGATGTAGAGCGAACGGTTGTTGTCAGCGGTACCGAGCAGCAAGTTTTCATCTGTGAAGGTTACCCCAGGCTGTTCTTTCAACGAACAAACTTCATCCCCTGACTGTTCTTTCAATGAACAAACTTCATCTGAGGATGTGTTGGCCAACTGAGCTAAACAAATCTCTCGTTCAAGCAAAGCTGTAACCAGAGACTCTCTCATCTCCTGTGACAGAATCAGAGCGTCGTAGATGCTTAATCGGGTTGGCAACTTCCTAAGATGAGCTAGAATGTTGTAGTCTAATTTTTATGATTCTCTAATTTTGCCTTGATCATGTGGTTCTTCCACTGGTGGAGGTGGGGGTATCTCCACTTGAGTCATTATCTACTTTCCTTTGTCTGTTGGAGTTGTTCTTGGTGGTAACACTTTTTCGCTCCTCAAGTTAACTTTTGTGATTTCTTCTGTTTGAGATATCATTGTTGAATCCTCCAATCTCTCCACCTCTTTATCGGAAAGATCTAAGTTGATGGTAAACGGTTTACTGTGATGCCTGGGAGTTGGCTCCTCATTATCAATGTTGTTGTAAACGGTATCATTGATGTCTTCTTTGGACTTGACAATGAGTTCATCAGACTCGGGTATGATTTGAGGATAGGATCATTTTGGGGATCAAGATCGAAGCTAGATTGGTCATAATCAGTTATTTTATCACTAGAAACAGTTAAAATGTAGCCGAAATCACAATTATTATATTCATAAGACCCCATAGGGACAAAAAGATAATCATACAAAGTCAAGGGACAAAAAGATAGTCATACATTCTTTCATATTCATTTTTATACGTATCTTCTAGGGATATCTTGTACTGAGGTCTCTTCTGACTTGTCATCATTATCTCATCTTCAGAACCATCTTCATCACCAATGTTAATGGTTGTCCTAGTTTGTTTAACAATTAAATTGATCCTTCCTCATCCATGTCTGCAAACTTGACCTCGGGTGCGCGAACTAAAAGAACATTCACCCACTCATTGTAAGGGAGTGGTGGAAGATCGCTGAAGTGGAGTTGGATGGCATTCTCTTTGTGATTTTTCTAAATCTTCATTTTTATTTGTGACAATTTCAGGAGAGAAGACAGTTTTCTTTGGAGGCGCGTAGTAGGAAGCATCTTCATGAATACCAACTTCATGAATTGAAAAATGTTGTAGGTCTCCTTTGATGCAATTTTCTTGACCATCTTTATAGTATTTGATGCACTGGTGTAGAGATGATGGAACCATATTGTGTTCATGAATCCATGGTCGACCCAACAGAGCGTTAAAAGAGGTCTCGACATTGATGATATGAAATTTAGCGGTTGTCACGAGTTCTCCAACCTTCATAAGTAATGTAATTGACCCAAGGGCTCTTTCTCCCTATTGGTTGAATCCTCTTAACATCATTTTATGGGTCGTAAGATCTTGAGCCTCAATAATCAAATAGGCCAATGTTTGTAGGCTCATCAAGTTAAGAGATTCTTCAGGATCTACTAATACTCTAGATAACACAAATCTGCTGATGTTGATGGAGATGTAGAGTGGACGATTGTGGTCGGCGGTACCGAGCAGTAAGTCTTCATCTGTGAAGGTTACCCCAGGCTGTTCTTTCAATGAACAAACTTCATCTGAGGATGTGCTGGCCAACTGAGCTAAGCAAATTTTTGGGTCAAGCAAAGCTGTAACCA
>NW_018231702.1:3489-26447 GCF_001263595.1 Phalaenopsis equestris | reverse complement strand
AGCGTCGTAGATGCTTAATCGGGTTTGCAACTTCCTAAGATGAGCTAGAATGTTGTAGTCTAATTTTTATGATTCTCTAATTTTGCCTTGATCATGTGGTTCTTCCACGGGTGGAGGTGGGGGTATCTCCTCTCGAGTCATTATCTACTTTCCTTTGTCTGTTGGAGTTGTTCTTAGTGGTTACACTTTTTCGCTCCTCAAGTTAACTTCTGTGATTTCTTCTTCTTGAGATATCTTTGTTGAATCCTCTGATCTCTCCTCCTCTTTGTCGGAAAGATCTAAGTTGATGGTAAGCGGTGTACCGTGATGCTTGGGAGTTGGTTCCTCATTATCAATGTTGTTGTAAACGGTATCATTGATGTCTTCTTTGGGCTTGACAATGAGTTCATCAGACTCGGGTATGATTTGAGGATCATTTTGGAGATCAAGATTGAAGTTGGATTGGTCATAATCAGTTATTTTATCACTAGAAACAGTTAAAATGTAGCTGAAATCACAATTATTATATTCATAAGACCCCATATGGACAAAAAGATAATCATACAAAGTCAAGGGTTCGAGGAATTTCTTCCCCGAATCTGAGACAAGTAATCTGGTAAAGGCGGCCCCTATCCTACACCCCCTCCCCCCTCCACCCCCCTTGTTATCAATCTTTATAATGACTCTTTTCTTCTTCTTCTTTGTTCTTAACAATGATGGATTTCTTGACAAAATCTTCATCTCGGGCTTATTATGCTGCGGACTCTGAATGGAGGCTTGTTTTGATGAAGACTGGATCTTGTTCAGTATTTTCTTGGATGATCTGCTCTAGGCCTCATTCCATTCTTCATCCGTATTGGTAGAAGCTTGTTTTATTGAATCCTGTATTTGATTGAGGACCCTCTTGAGTTCATTTCAAGTTGTACTTCATCCATCTATTCCAGTATACAGATCAGTTGGGTAGATTGGCTCGACCAAAATCATATTTATGGAACCTTTTTCAGGTTCTCTTAAATATTCTTTCGGGATTGTTATGTTCCCTTCTTTAAGATTCCTCTCGAGCCAGTCTTTAATGACCAAGCATTTTTTTATAATGTGCCCAAGCAACCGGTGATATGGGCAATAATTTGGTTCATTCTGCCTATCCAACTTTTCGGGACTTCTTCGAGTCTGGTAGTTTGAATTCTGGCTTCTTCATCAGACTTCCGAATATTTTAGGTATAGCTTCATCTTTAAATAAATACACCGTTTTACGTCATTCTGACAGGGGCATTTTCTTATCCCCTGTTCCACCATCAAATAAACTAAGGAAGAAATGACATCCGTTTTGTCTGTGAAACCTTTATATTTGCCGACAAGCTCCCCTATTTAATATAAAGAATTAAATATGGTTTATATTAAGCTGGGTTTGGACATGCTTCCTATAAGGGCAAGCCCATATAGTTAATTACATCTTAAATGAACAAAGTCACCTAAAAAGACTCTCGATAAAAATTAGGAAATAATATCTTCAAGGAATTTTGGAGTTTCAAAGGGTAGGACTTTTCAATGAGATCAGATGTAGAGGTGTGAAAGGGGATTGGTTCAAATTTGGAACGTTTTATTGTAGAATCCAAAGGATGAAGAATTAAAGGATGTCATGGATCCAGAGGAGAACCCCAGTGACTTTCCAAGCTTTCTTAATGTTTGGCTTCAGTTTTGAGGAGAAATGTTTAAGTATTTCATCCTGCCATATTTATTAGTTAGGGCTTACTTTCGTGTGAAACTATCTCACAAATAGCCTGGAAGATGTGAGGGTTTATCTCGTGACGGACGACAACCTCAAAATTCTAAGACGAGTTAGGGCTTATATTGTATAGCAGGGCTATATGAAGGCCTAAAGATAAGATGAGGATTTACGTTGCATAAGCAAGCAACATTGAATTCATATGGCTTTGTTGTTTATATCTAAGGAAGGAAGATTAGTTTAGCTGAGGAAGAAAGGTTTTGCTGTTGAAGAAGGTCGTGCTGCCCACCACTCTAGCTCCAAGCTCATTGCCACGACGAGTTTGAGTTTTCTAGTGTGTCAAGTTATGATGTCAAATCAAGTGGCCCTATGGTTGAAGTTCTTTAAATTTTATAGGGGCATGTTAAAGTTGATCAGAGCGACACCGGTTAGGATCTTACAGTTCCCTCGTTCCGGCACCACTATTTTCTATTGGATGCACTAAGTCCACATGAATTTACTAAACTCAACTTAACAAATTCCATAATTTCCTTTAGACTGTGGGAAGCCTCGTTAGCATTCGTAGGTTACCTCTTCCAAGGGATTCCCGGTCATCTGATAGAGACGTCTTAATTTAGTTGAAGTTGTAGTTTTGTGTGATGTTTGTGATTAAATTTTGAGTTGTCTTGTATTTTAAGTGTTGTGGCAGTGAGTTTTATCTTGTTTGATTTTAGTTTTAGTTTGGTTTTGGTTTTGTGGCTATCCTAATAGTTTTGGTTTTCATGAAGGGTGGCGTCGTTGTTTAACATGCAAATTTGTAAGTATAAAAGTACAGTATGAAGATACAAGAAAGACAGTGCTAAAAAAAACTGAATAAATGTACCTGCCGAGTCTTGTTGTTCCACCACCTGAAACTCAAAAGGCATGTTAAGGCAGTTTATATGAAACAGGGAAGAAAAATTTTGATAACCTATCAAACCGTAGGTCGTATCTTGGTGTTTCCCTAGGAGGTTAATTAAGGGTGATGTTATCAAGCAAAATATATTACGTTTAGTAGATCTCTGAGGTATCTAACAGATCTAGAGAAAGAAGCAGGTCCATGCTACTCTCTCACTGCCTGGTGGAAAGTCCTGAGTTCTTTTAAACTTATTATGTTGCTTAATAATTTATCCTGTAAATACCCATAGTGCTCAATGAGCATTGATGTCCCAATTATCCCTAAGAGTAAAGTAATTATCATCTATAACTTAATTTTAAATATTATGTGAGTGAAGACCCATGAAGAGGCAAGTTAGTGTTATTGGAACACTTCGCCAAATTTTTGTCCTAATTGGGCTTATAGTGTTTGAAAGATGTTCTAATTTTCAATGATATTTACTTTTCTAATGCTTATTTAAATGAAACTTGATTTAGCCTAAGTCACTACTAAGTCCTTAAGACCTAGGTGAGTGTCTTAATTAGTTTTGAAAAGGTTAAGCTTTAGGTGGTCATGATTCGTGATTTGAATTTCTTTTGAAAGTCAAATAGGGGTATTAAATTGAATAAGTATTGACTTTAAAAGTTATACCCCTAAGTCCTCGGTTATTTTATTTTAATAAACTTCTAAATTTTAATAATTTAGAAATTTATTAACTTATCTTTTCAATTAAGAAAGTGAGGTTGGTTTCTACCAAATAAACCCTTGTGTTTCAAACATCCAAGTTAAGATCAGAGTTTGCCCATTTCCCTCCTTGAATTAAGCCTAAATGTTAATTAAGGCTAAATTTCCAAAATTACACATTTGCCCCTATGGCTCTAACACTTCATAATTCATCAAATTTAATTCAAATGACTTTAAATTTTTTATCCTACCTCATTCATGGGTCAATTAAGACATCAGAGGAGAAAATGTGATTTTTGAAAATGTAATTTAATTTACATAATTATTTTCATGTAAAAAATAGGATTTTTTAAAGAAAATTTCTAATTTGACCAAGGTATATCCTAATCCCTTGAAATTTTAACTGGAGGTATAAATAGAATAGAAAAGCCTTTTGATTGATTTTCATGATTTTTTGAATTTCATATGAATTTTAAGAATTATTTTAATATCTAAGGTATTTACTAAATATAAAATATTTTAAAAGGAGAAAATTAAGTTTTTATTTTTTTAAAAATCCTACTAAGGTCAGAGAACACAAAGGAGAAAATTTTATATTTTTTTGAGTTTTATTTGATTTATTGGAATTATTCTTAGTGAAAACCTATTTTAGCTTTTAAAAATTTTTTTTAAGCTTTGGAATTTAGTATCTTTGTTTCAAAAATAAAAAAAAAATATTCTAATTATTTGTAAATGCTTAGGTGTGAATTTTATGGATTTTTAATTATTTAAATATTTAAAATAGGCTAAAATTAAAGTTTTTAGAAAATATCCCTGATAATAGAGAACTCAAAAAACAAGATTTTGTAAATTTTTGAGTTTATTTTGATTTAAAAAAATTTATTTAAATGCTAAAATGATATTTATTTTTAAAAATCAACTTAGGCCATCAAATGAACTCAAAATGCTTTGAAACTTTTATGGTGAGTTTTATTTTATGGTGAGTTCTCCGGATCCTAAATAACACTGGAGATAAAAAATCAAGTCATTTTGTTGTTTGTATTTTTCACAATTAATTATCTTTGTGATTTAGGGTTCGTAAAGATTAGGAGTATTTTGAATGACTAAGCTCATGAGAAATTTTTCTTAAAGGCTCTCTGGTCATTATAAACCTTCCAAAATTTTCTTGGATTTTTCTAAGAAAGATGCTAATTTCCATGATTAATTTAAGTAAATAATGCACATAAACTTGTAAAGTATGATTCTCTATCTAGTGACCTCCTCTGACTTTGGAAAAATCAGGGAATGTTTCCTAGGACAGAGACAACAATAGGCTAAAATTTCAAGCTGTGGTGATATTACTACATGCATGAAGAATCAAAACATCAAAATCAATGTTTAATTAATTAAAAATAAAATATTCATCAAATGGACTTAAAATTAATTTTGCATTGTTCTCCTTTGTTTACTAAGCAAGAGGGTATTTTTATTTTATTTTTATAATTTTTCCACACCAAGATATGAATTTTTAAATCTAGGGATCATTTTTTAATTTTTTAAATTCCTTATTTATCTATTTAAATGTGTGTCGTTGATTGTATCCTAAGCAGCTCCGAAAGCACGCATGGCGCACTCTGGTTGGACGTTGTCATCCATGTAGCCACTGACTTGGCCCACGGTTCATGTAAAGAAGCGCTATCCGGATTGATCTCCTCCGTCCATTCGATACACGGGTGATCGGACTTCTCCCCGTCATCGTCCTCGATTATGTGATCCCATGACCGTCCACACTAAAACCCTAAGATCTTAGCTTAGACTTAACCAAATCACCTTGGCTTTTATCCTATGGACTCGTCTAATTGAGACAAACATGATATTAAATTAAGCCAAATTAAATGGAGAATCAAAATAGGCTCGGGAAGAGGAGAGGTCCAATACCTTGGCTCTGAGAAGGGAAGCTTTGATCAGAGAGTCTTGGCATGTTTGTTGGGGTCCAAAGAAGCTAGGGATTAAGCCTCTTGCTATGGTGAAATGTCTAGACCAAAATTCGACCAAGGTCGATTTCAAGTGTTGGTCCAAAGCTATATTAAGGGCTCCGTGGAAGAGGGATTTGATAAGGCTTTGGCTTCCCTTAATGTGGTGATGGTGTGGGTGAGCTTAATTTTAGTTTGGAGGAGTTTAGAGGTGTGAAAAGCTTTGTCGTGAAAAGCATTGTCTTGTCTCCAACAAGGTTTTGAGCTCAAAAATTGGGCTCCGGCAAGGCGATTCAGGGCAATGTGGTGGTTGGGTTGCACTGAGGAGGTCTCAAAGAGGCTTTGCGATCAATTTGGGGAAGTCTCTTAGAGGAATTTTTAGCTTTCCCACCATGGCCGTGGAGGGGAGCATTTTATAAAATGGCCTTAGGCTTGCTCCAATGGCCAATTGGGGGGTGAAATGTGTTGTCTAGGTGGAGGGCAGAGAGGCTGTAAGCTTCAATTTGGATGAGGTGGCCACTAGATTTGAATTAGGTTTACTCCCATGGGAGTGGCTCTTGATTTGGCCATTTTCCAGGCCAGTCAGCCAGGGGAGGTGGCCAGGCCAGTCAGCCAGGGGAGGTGTCTAGGGAGGTCAGGTGAGCGAGGGGTATATGTCACAGCAACTTAATGTGTTTAGGCTTTATTTTGGCAAAAATACCCTAAGCTTTTGGAAAAAATACCCTTAGCATAAAAAAAAAAGCATGAAATCCCTTAATTTAGGGGACCTTTGGTCCATGTCTTAGTTTAGGTGACTTTAAGAGGTTTGGGCTGGTCGCTAGGGTCCAGCTAATGGCTGTGGAGTCATTAATTTGGAGACTTTGGGGTAGTTAGGCCATCATTAATGCATGGGTTCAACGTGGGTTCAAGTGATCAAAGCTTGGGTTTGGGCTAGGCTAGCTAAGTCAACTGGCCTAATTGATTGATCAAAATTGTGTAGATGATATTCATGAAGATTTTTGGTGGAGGGTTGAAGTGCTTTTGAGTTCAATTGGTGAGTCCATTGAGGGATTATTGAAATTTGATCAATTTGGGCATGTTGGGATATACATGGGTCTATGTTAGGCTAGCCTTGGGATAAGTCCAAAATTAATGGTTCATAGGATCAAGGGAGATGTTGTGAAGATTTTTCATGAAGGGATGGAGTGGAAATTTTGGGGCTAAGGCCATCAATTTTGTGAGATTTTGAGACATAGCCAATTTGGGGAAAATTTGGGGCTTTTTGGACTTAAGTAGAAATAAAATGAAATTAAGGCATCACTAAGGCCAATTGAAGGTTAATTTTGATGTATGGGGATGTTATGAAGGTTTTTCAACACAAATTGTGGCAAATGGAGTAGGCCATGGGTTCAATTTTGTGGAACCAAGTCATGGGACCAAAATTGGAATTTTGATCTAAATCAAAATTGGGTTCAAATGATGGACTAATTGAGCTTATATTTTGGTCTATATTGGTCACGTCAAGAATTTATTTGACTTTATAATTGAAATTGGGGGAAATTGAGACCAATTGGATAGACGTTTGAGGTAATTTGGGGAAAATAAAGGCCTTTAAAGGGCAATTTGGGGGTTTTGGTCAAAAGTCATCAAATTTACCAAATTAGGATCAAAAGTTGTCAAATTTACCAAATTAGGACATGTAATAGTTAAGAAAAATGAAATTGGGAATATTAGGAGGTTCTGAAAATTTTTGGGATTTTTTGGAATTTTTGGAATTTTGGGGTAAGGAGGGGTATTTTGGTAATTTGGCCAATTTTGGTGATTTTTGGTTGTTTGGGTGTTTTCAAGGTGTTTGAAATGATTTTTGAACCAAGTTGGGTATTTTGGGTAGATTTTGGAATTTTGGCCAAATTTGGGGTCCCAAGGGTATCTAAGTAATTTGGGGGAGTTTAGGGGCAAAAGACTAAGTTGGATATTTTTGGTAGAATTGGGGTGCCAACCACCATCAATAAACCATGGACCAATGGAAATCCCATTTTGGGCTCACTATGTAGTGGTCTTAGCTAAACCCTAACCTAGGGCTAGTCGGTCTAGGGGACCACCTACATGAGTATCCCAAGAATCCCAAGAGTATCAAGGGACCAAAGCCTAGAAGTTTAGGTTTAAGGTTGTGAGTGATTGCGAGTGTAAGTGATTGCAAGTGAGTGCCTTAGCCCTAGACCAACACCCAGGGTCAACCCTAAGGTCAAGCAATCCTAAGGGAACTCATCTTGAGCTCCCCCATAATGACCCCACCTACTAAGTGCTAGAGGTTAGGACCAATATGTAGAACTTCAAGCTAAGTAAAGAGGAGTGTAGAATTTCTAATGGTGAGGGTTCCTTGTCTAGTTTTCTAACAATAGTTAATAGGAAAGTCCTATGGAGCTTTTAGCATTTGCACAAGATCCTTCATTTTAGAAGATGTTTCCTCCAACTTGAGGATTAGCTCATCATTTCTTGTTCTGTCTCTTGAAATAATCATATCTTCTATGATTGATCCTAAATGAAGTTGAACAGGTCTCCAAATACACTAAATTTCCGACAGGGATTCTTGGTCTATTTTTTGATAAATTGAACGCTCTTGAGCAAGAAGTTTCTATTTCATGGGCAAAGAAACTGCACATCCCACTTTGTCCAAAAGTCGAGAGATTGAACATCTTTCTTTTATTGCAAGTCTTTTAAAAAAAATTATATAGTTCGTATTTAAGAGGAATTTTCTCTTTTAAATGCAATATCTTAATACTCAACGGGTACTGAATAAAACTTATTCTTCTTTGAAGAAGATGTTTTCCCAGAAATATTTTCCTCAGATTAAGATATTTTAAGATTATTAATCTCATTTCTTTTCTTTTTCTTATAAGAGAATGAGTTCTGTTTCTTCGTTGATTTTGTGTTAATGGAACACTTTTAGGACATGCTCCATCCCCATATTGTAAGAAAATATTATCTTCAGCATAAACTTTCTTTCCCTTCTGATCATATTGTTCCTCCATTTTCTCAAAAGTCTGTTTATCTACATGAAATTCTATAGGTAGATCTTCTCCAAAAAGAGAAAAATCTCCATAAGGATTTAAGTTAAACTCCTGAAAGACTTTTGTAATGAATTAGGACAGATTATTCATCATGAATTCAGTTCCATCAAAAAGCCCAAAATCATTTTGGTAGAGGCAAGTGCCTTAATAAATTAGTGAACTGAAGTCTTTGGAAGTTGGAAAAGACCAAATCAGGAAAATCCATTGTAGTTTTTGGAAAATTCAAAAAGACAACATGTCAACTTCTCTGAATTCAGATAACCAAGAGAATTCCACAGAACTTGAAGAAACAAACATTTTATTTTTGTGATTTTTAATTTATTTATTATAATTATTTTAGCGGGAGAACACGAAAAATTCATTTTTAAGTGTTTAAATTTTATTTTTAACTTGGAAAAATTAGGAAAAAATGTCATAATAAATTCTAAGTGATCAAGGGACATTTCAAATCATTTTGAACCATTTTCTATATTTTTAAAAATTTTGATTATTTTATTTATTTTTAATTCAAAATATATTTTAAAAATGAAATATTTTCACAAAAATGGGTTTTATTTTTATAAGACGCCCCTGATCAGAAGGAACTCAGAGAAATAATTTTCATAGAATTTCTAAGCATATGTAATTTAATATAATTAGTTTTGTACAAAAAAGTAAGGATTCCTTAAAAATCCATTTTAGTGCTTGGACTAAGTCAAATAATTTTGATATTTTAACGGTGAATAAACATTTTTTTATGGACAGTGAGGAAGTGATTTTGTTAATTTTTTATAAGTATTTAATTTATAAAAATTAACACAACATTTTCACATTTAATTAAATATAGAAATTCACAAGGTAATTCAAAACATCATGATATTTTTCCTAAACTTCTCTAACCACAGGAAACCTACTAAAATTACTCTAATAATTTTTTAAATGATATTTTATTTTATATAATTAAAATAAGCTAGAATGGTCACTCTAACTTGAAAATTTGGGCTAGAAGCATAGAAATGACCTCTAACCTTAGAAAAAGGAGAGAACATCTCCTCTATGATGGGGAATAAACCTTCAAAATTTTAAGTCATGGTACAATATCTTAAGTCCTGGAGAATTAAAGTACCACAGAGGGTATTTAATTCATTAAAAATAATATATTTGAAAAATAATTTTTATTTTTAGCCTACATTATTCTCCTCTATTCACTGAGCAAGACGGTTAGTTTATTTTATTTTTATGATTTTTCTACACAAAGATATTATTCTTTTAAAATTTAAATAAATAAGAAAATCCTTATTTTTCTATTTAAGTGACACGACGCCGCGTCAACCTACGGCGGCTCCGAAGCTCCACACATCATCTTCCGATTCAGCGTCACCATCCATCTCAGCACTGACTCGACCCGCAGTTCATATTCCATTCCTTCGTCTGAAGCAATCTTGTCCGTTGGTTGGATACATGCGCGATCGAATGACTCTCCATTATCGTCCCCAGTGACTTTACTCGTAAGCCGTTCACTCTAAAACCTTACGATCTTCATCTAGACTCAACCAAATTGCATGGGGTTTGTTTCTTAACCTTCATCTACTCAAGACAAACACATCTATGCAGTTGATCATTTATAAAATGAAGCCATTACAAATGTAGAATCAAAATAAGCTCGGGCTAGGATTAGAGCTCAATACCTTTATCTAAAAGGGGAGACCTCAATCAGATTGTTTTGGTAGCTTTGATTGGACCCAACAAACCTCCGGATGAAGTATTGTGCCCTTGTGAATCGTCTTGGTATGAATTCGACCAAGCTCAATTTTAGGTGTTGATCAAAGTCTATGCTAGTGGATATTTCAGAGTGGGCGTTGATGGGGAATCAACTCTTCTCACTGTGAGGATGGTGTGTGCATAATTAATTTGATTTTTGTGGACTGTGGAGAGATGTCCTGGTTTTAGCTGAAAATATGAGCTCAAAATTGGGCGTGGGGATCAGTGGGGGAAAATCGTGGTAGTGAGCTTAGGAGCTCTTGGAGAGTGTTTGAGAGCAATTGGACCAAGTTTCCCCAAGGATTTTTATCACACCTCCCTTTGGTGCTACATGAGATAATTAAATAGAGGAATATAGATGGAAGCTCAGGGCAAATTGATGGGTGCAAAGAGTTGCTTAGGTGGAGGGCTGAGGAGCTCTACAGAAATATCAAGATGAGGTGGCCTATATGGTTGAAATTGGGTTTAATTTAGGGGTGGTGGCTCTCAATTTTGGCTCCTCCGGCGACTAGGGTGGTTGGACATGGCAAGGGAGGTGTTTATGTGGCTCTGGAAGCTCAGAGGAATCTGTCATAACCATTAATTAGGGTTGGTGATAAGTTTTGATAAAGATATCTTTGGCTTATACAATTTAAGAAACAAATCCCTTTATTTAGGGAACCTTTGGTCTATGGCTCATCTAGGGTGGGTTAATTATGGTTTAGCTTGGTCCAAGGGAGAGTTTAGTGATTGTGGAGTCATCAATTTAGTGGTCTCAGGTTGGCTATGTTAATTTTTGTACATGGGTCCAATTTTGGGTCCAAATGGCCAAAGGTTGGGTTTGAGCTAGGCTATTCATGAATTTGAGCCCAATTGATTGATCAACATTGTGTGAATGATTGTTATGAAGATTTTTGGTGAAGGATTGAAGTGATTTTGAGTTCAATTGTAAGCTCAATTTGAAGGATTTTGGGATTTTGGTCACTTTGGGCATGTTGTACTAAACTTGAGTCTAGGTTGGGCTACGTCCAAATTGATGGTTGAAAATGGTCTATAAGAATATCATAAAGAGTTTTCAACATAAATTGGGTGTCAATTTTAGGGTTAGTGTATTCAATTTGGCGGAAATTGGAGACATATCCAATTTATGGAAAATTTGGGGATTTTGAATGTGGGTTGAAATTAAGTAAAATTGAGGCTTGACCAAGGCCAATTGAAGGTCAAATTTGATATTTAGGAATGTTGTGAAGAATTTAGGTTCCAAATTGAGGAAATTGAGTAGGTCATGAGGTTCAATTTGGTGAGATTAAGTCATAGGGCCAAAATTGGGGATTTTGAATTAGATCAAAATTGAGCTCAAAGAATGGGCCAATTAGGCTTGGATTTCGTTTGGATTAATCAAATGAAAGATTAATTTAAGTTTAGAATTTAAATTGATGAGAATTGGGCACAAATAGATGGACATTTGAGGTGAATTTGGGGAAATTGTGCCTTTGAAGGCAATTTGGGGTTTTGGTCAAAATGGCCAAATTGGCCAAATTAAGGTCATTTGAAGGGTCCAAAGTGGTTTTGGAGTCATTTGAAGTGATTTTGGATGTTTTGGGAAAGTTTGGGTTGCCAAGGGTATTTTATAATTTTGGCAAATTTAGGGGTAGTTTTGTAATTTTGGAATTTTTTGGGTGGTTTGGGTAATGTGGGTATCTTCAAATGGTTTGAAATGATTTTGGCACAAATTTGGGTATTTTGAGTGAATTAGAGGATTTTGACAGAATTTAGGGTTTTGAGGGTATTTAGGTAATTTTGGTGGATTTAGGGGCAAAAGGTCAAGTTGGACACTTTGGTAGAATTGGGGTACCAACCACCTTATATGAGCCATGGACCAATGAAATCCTAATTTGGGTCCTCTATGTACTGGTCTTGGCTAAACTCTAGCCTAGGGGTAGTTGGTTAAGGGGACTTTCTACATGAGTCTCCCAAAAGATCAAGGGTTCAAAGTCAACAATTTTGAGTTCAGGTTTTGTGATTGATTGTCTGTGAAAGTGAGTGTAAGTGAGTAAACTAACTCCAGACCAACACCCAAAGTCAGCCCTAAGGTCAAGCAGTCCTACGGGAACTCTCCTTGAGATCCTCCATACTGACCCCACCTACTAAGTGCTAGAGGTTAGGACCAATATGAAGTACTTCAAGTCGAGCAAAAAGGAGTTTATAATTTCTAATGGTGAGGGTTCCTTTTTTAGTCTTTTAAGAATAACCGATAGGAAAGTCTAGGGATAGACCTTAGGCAACTTAAGAAGGAAAACTAAACATCAACCAAAAGTGAGGTCAACAGGTCTCTGCATCGATGATGTAGAATTTTGCTGTTGTTACTCGTTTTCTAACTTTCATTATAGTATAATTGATCTAGGGCTTTTTCTCTCTTCTGGTTAAATCCTCTTAACATCATTTTATCGGTTACAAGCCTTTGAGCCCCAATATCCAAATATGTCAATGTTCAATGGCTTATTAACTTAAGTGATGCTCCCTGGTCTACGAAAACACTGGACAATACAAATTTGCCAATATTAACACAGATGTAGAGCGGTTGGTTATGGTCAGTGGTACCAAGCAAAAAGTCTTCATCTGTGAAGGTTATCACAGATAGTTCCTTTAACGAACAAATTTCATCAGAGGATGTGTTGGCCAACTGAGCTAAGCAAATCTCTAGGTTAAGCAGGGTTGTAACCAGAGATTCTCTAATTTCTTCGAGATTCTCTAATTTCTTTTGATAGGATGAGAGCATCATAGAAGCATAGTTTGTCGACAATCTTTTAAGATGAGCTAGCACGTTATAGTCCACTTTATATAATTCTTCAATCATTACCTGATTATGTGGTTCTTCCACTAGCGGAGATGGTTAGAGCTCTTCTTAAGTGACTATTTGTTTCCCTTTATCTTCCGGAGCTATTCTCGAGGGTAATACTTTCCCACTTATTAGATTTATTTCCGTGATCTCTCTCCGTCTTGAGATGCTGTTGTCGGTTATATTTTTTTTTGAAATAAGATTTTAAATTTTATATTTAGTATAATATATAATGTAATTTTAATTTTGTGAAAATGTTATTATTATTTTTTATTCTTTTTGGAAAATGATGAGACTGATGTCTAATAGTTTAAATAATTGAGCACGATACCATAAATGATATATCATCTTGAAGGATGAACATATCCCATATTAGCAGGCTTAACTATCTAAACTTAAAAGTTTATGACTCTACTTTTGTCTGCAAATTTATAGCCGACAGGTTCCCCTATCTGATACACAAATTAGAGAGGGTTTAGATTAATCAGTGTTTAGATTATCAGGGTTACTAATTCTCTTATAGAGGTAAAACGTTATAGTTAATTATATCCTAGACAACCAAAGTCACCTAAGAAAACACTCAATTATGATTAGGGTTTTGTCTTCAAGAATTCAATATTTAGGTTTCCACGATTGTTCGTAAGAAAAGTCAAATGGGATATGTTCAAATAGGAATAGTTATTTCCAGAATCCAAAAGAGTTAAGAGTAGGAGATGTCAAAGATACTGAAGGAGATTCAGTGACAGCTCAAGCTAACATATGGTTTGGCTTTATATCTTTGAAAGGGAAATTATATGACATTTCAGTCCAGCAAGTTATTTAGATATTTGGGGTTTATATCTACATTTCAAATTGTAAATGACCCGGGGAAATATGAGGAATTATGTCATACCAGACGATGACCTCAGAATCCTAAAAGGTTTAGAACTTGGATCGTACAATATAAAAATCGTAGAAAGTCCAAAAAGATAGTATGAGGATTTACATCGTGTCAGACCAACGACCCGCAATGTCATATTAGTATATTGTTTAAATATATCAAAGCTAGGTTGAAGCTCATCCTTCCGTCTTTTGTTGTTGTCCCCACTGTCATTTGAAGATGAATCGCCACTCGACTATGTCGTCATCTCCTTTCAAAAAAGGGATAAAGAAAAGAGAAAACCATGCCTCAAACGACCCATCCCAGGGTATTATACAAACATGCTAGGAGAATTATACTTAAGAGTTTAAATATAGATAAAGGTCTAAGGTACAATGTTGTGCAAGAAAATGAACAACTGTGCAATAAACTACTATAACAAGAAAGTACTGAAGGAAAATTATGAAAGTAAAGTAAATATGAAGAAAAGGAAAGACTAAGCAGTAAAGAAAGAAATATACAGTGCACAAACAAAATTGAAACAACTAAATGTACCTGATTAAGTCTGACAATGCTACAAAACACATTCCAATTGCATGATATAAAGAGGTTAGACAAACATTTGCAGATTATAAAAGAAAGGTTAAATGATAAGCATATGAGAATTTAAAGAGGGATATCACCTTTTAATTTGGGGTTAGGCTCAGACTAAACCGCTTTTACTTTTTATATCGATCCTACAGGCAACTGATAAATCGAAGTAAACTTATGAATATCAACTAGAGGTCACCAACGAATCACCCCTATAATCAGGCAAACCTAGGCTTTATCATTCAATGGATGTGCGAATATAAATAGTATGTGGACTTATCTAATTAAAGATACAAAGTACCTATATGAGATAGTATATGAACTTAGCAGGGCGTAGTGCACCTATGTGTGATGCTAGGATAAATGATGTATAGTATCTAGACTTTCAAAAGAAATATAATATCTATTATTGTGATATCTGTTATGTGGAGTGTCAAGTGTATAGTGTATGATGTGTTAAAAATGTAGTATCTGTCGTGAAGAGTGTAAGGTTTAGTGTCTATTATGTATCGTAGTATTTATTGTGTAGTGCATGAAATGTGTTATATGATATGTGGAGTGTATATGTGTGTTATTATGTGTATATGTATTAATCGAGTGTATAGTGGCTATGGTGTAATATTTATCATTTTATGGATGTGATATCTATTCTTTTTGCAAGTGTAGTATATGTGTAATACCTGCAATATTTGTTCTTTCCTAACTACCAATTTTCAAGCCTTTTGAAAAAGGTTAGAGCTATCAATGACTTTGGGGTGAAAGGGCATCTCACTAATTGAATATTGATTTTATGTTTTCAGCTATAAGAAAAGCTGATCAATGGTTCTTTGCATCATTGCCTATTACCCCACACCAAGAACTTATAGGCCACACTAATATTCCATATGTTTACTCGACAAAATTTTGAATATTTTATATCAATAAAAAGAGAGAAGTAATCATTTAAGCATTTTTATAGCATCCATCTTCCACTTCTATGTTCAAACTTTAAACCTATACATATGATTATTGCATGCTCTAACAATTTGACAAGGAGAAATATGTTTTGATTACTCGGGATGCTGAAGCAACTATCCAAAACATAAAATAATACCAATGTATATTCAAATAAGAGCACTTTTCAAAAGAACTGAAAATGATTTTTAATGTGTATTCAAATAAAATAATAAGGGGAGCAAAGACTACAACTTCTAGAACTAATTCTCAAAGCTAAAAGATAGCTTTCAATATATATTTGAATAGAACAGTAAGAGGGACAAGAATTTCCGCTCCAAAACAAATATTCCAGAAAAAAATTTGCTTTGGTTCCTTTTCTAGTTTTTTAAGAATAACCGACAAGAAAGTCTAGGGATAGACCTTAGGGAACTAAAGAGGGAAAACTAAACATCAACCAAAAGTGAGGTCAACAGGCCTCTGCATCAGTGATGCGGAATTTTGCGATTTTTACTCATTTTCTAACTTTAATTATAGTATAATTGATCCAAGGGCTTTTTCTCTCTTCTGGTTAAATCCTCTTAACATCTTTATATTGGTTGCAAGCCTCTGAGCCCCAATATCCAATTATGTCAATGTTGGAAGGCTTATTAAGTTAAGTGATGCTCCCAAGTCTACCAAAACTCTGGACAATACAAATCTTCCAATATTAATAGAGATGTAGAGCGGATGGTTATGGTCAGTGGTACCAAGCTAAAAGACTTCATCTGTGAAGGTTATCACAGACAGTTCCTTTAACGAACAAACTTCATCAGAGGATGTGTTGGACAACTAAGCTAAGCAAATCTCAAGGTTAAGTAAGGTTGTAACTAGAGATTCTCTAATTTCTTTTGATAGGATGAGAGCATCATAGAAGCATAGTTTGTCGACAATCTTTTAAGATGAGCTAGCACGTTATAGTCCACTTTATATAATTCTTCAATCATTACCTGATTATGTGGTTCTTCCACTAGCGGAGATGGTTATAGCTCTTCTTAAGTGACTATTTCTTTCCCTTTATGTACCAGAGCTATTCTCGAGGGTAAAACTTTCTAACTTATTAGATTTATTTCTGCAATCTCTCTCCTTCTTGAGATGCTGTTGTCGGTTATATTTTTTTTTGAAATAAGATTTTAAATTTTATATTTAGTATAATATATAATGTAATTTTAATTTTGTGAAAATGTTATTATTATTTTTTATTCTTTTTGGAAAATGATGAGACTGATGTCTAATAGTTTAAATAGTTGAGCACGATACCATAAATGATATATCATCTTGAAGGATGAATATTTCCCATATTAGTAGGCTTAACTATCTAAACTTAAAAGTTTATGACTCTATTTTTGTCTGCAAATTTATAACCGACAACTTCCTCTATCTGATATACAGATTAGACAGGGTTTAGATTAAACTGTTTCTTAATTCCCTATAGAGGAAAGGCCCTATAGTTAATTACATCCTAGACAACCAAAGTCACCTAAGAAAACTCTTGATTAAGATTAGGGTTTTGTCTTCAAGAATTCAATGTTTACGTTTCCACGATTGTTCATAAGAAAAGTCAAATGGGATATGTTCAAATAGGAACAGTTATTTCCATAATCCAAAGGAGTGAAGAGTAGGAGATGTCGAAGTTACTGAAGGAGAATCAGTGACAGCTCAAGCTAACATATGGTTTGGCTTTACATCTTTGAAAGGGAAATTATATGATATTTCAGTCTAGCAAGTTATTTAGATATTTGGGGTTTATATCTACATTTCATATGTAAATGGCCCAAGGAAATATGAGGAATTATGTCGTACTAGATGACGACCTCAGAATCCTAAAAGGTTTAGAAATTATATCGTATAATATAAAAATTGTAGAAAGTCCAAAAAGATAGTATGAGGATTTACATCATGCCAGACGAACGACCTCAGTGTCCTATTAGTATGTTGTTTAAATATATCAAAGCTAGGTTGAAGCTCATCCTTCCGTCTTTTGTTGTTGTCCAGACCGTCATAAGAAGATGAAACGTCACTCGACTATGTCGTCATCTCCTTCCAAAAAAGGGATAAAGAAAAGAGAAAACCATGCCTCAAACGGCCTATCCCAGGGTATTATACAAACATGCTAAGGAGAATTATACTTAAGAGTTTAAATATAGATAAAAGTCTAAGGTACAATGTAGTGCAATAAAAAGGAACAACTGTGCAATAAACTACTATAACTGGAAAGGACTGAAGGAAAAATATGAAAGTAAAGTAAATATGAAGAAAAGGAAAGACTAAGCAGTAAAGAAAGAAATATACAGTGCACAAATAAAACTGAAATGAAACAACTAATAAAACTGAAACAACTAAATGTACCTGATTAAGTCTGGCAATGCTACAAAACACATTCCAATTGCATGATATAAAGAGGTTAGACAAACATTTGCAGATTATAAAAGAAAGGTTAAATGATAAGCATATAAGAAGTTAAAGTGGGATATCAGCTTTTAATTTGGTATTAGTCTCAGACTATACCGCTTTTACTCTTTTATATCGATCCCACAGGCAGCTGATTTATCAAAATAAACTTATCAATATCAACTAGAGGTCACCAAAGAATCACCCATATAATCAGGCAAACCTAGACCTTATCGTTCAATGGATGTGCGAATCTAAATAGTATGTAGACTTATCTTATTAAAGATATAAGGTACCTATATGAGATAGTTTGTGAACTTAGCAGGGTGTAGTGCACCTATGTGTGATGCTAGGATAAATGATGTATAGTATCTAAACTTTCAAAAGAAATATAATATCTATTATTGTGATATTTGTTATGTGGAGTGTTTAGTGTATAGTGTATGATGTGTTAAAAATGTAGTTTCTGTCGTTTAGAGTTTAAGGTGTAGTGTCTATTATGTTTTGTAGTATTTATTGTGTAGTGCATGAAATGTGTTATATGATACGTGGAGTGTATATGTGTGTTATTTTGTGTATATGTATTAATCCAGTGTACAGTGGCTATGGTGTAATATTTATCATTTTGTGGATGTGGTATCTATTCCTTTTGCAAGTGTAGTACTGTGTAAGACATGCAGGATTTGTTCTTTCCTAACTACAGATTTTCAAGCCTTTTGAAAAGGTTAGAGCTATCAATGACTTTTGGGTGAAAGGGCGTCTCACTAATTGAATATTGATTTTATGTTTTCAGCTATAGGAAAAGCTGATCAATGGTTCTTTGGATCATTGCCTATTTCCCCACACTAAGAACTTATAGGCCACTCTAATATTCCATTTGTTTACTCGACAAAATTTTGAATATTTTATATCAATAAAATTTGAGAAGTAATCATTTAAGCATTTTGTAATCATTTAAGCATTTCTATAACATCCATCTTCCACTTCTAAGTTCAAACTTTAAACCTGTACATATGATTATTGCATGCGCTAACAATTTTCCAAGGAGAAATATGTTTTCATTACTCGGGATGCTAAAGCAACTATCCAAAACACAAAAAAATCCCAATGTTTATTCAAATAAGAGCACTTTTCAAAAGAACTGAAAATGATTTTCAATGTGTATTCAAATAAAATAATAAGGGGAGCAAAGACTACAGCATCTAGAACTAATTCTCAAAGCTAAAAGATAGCTTTCAATATATATTTGAATAGAATATCAAGAGGGACAAGAATTTCAGCTCCAAAACAAATATTCCAGAAAAAGTATAAATCTCCAAACATGCATTTGAATAGAGGTATCAAGAAGGACAGAAACAGGCCCAAAACAGGTGTAAAAACTGATTTCCATTATATGTTCAAACAAGAGAGCAGCAAAGAGAACCAAAACCAAATCCCAAAAATATTTCTTAAAACATTAAAATAACTTCCAACAAGTATTCAAACAAAGGACATCAAGGAGAACCAAAACCGAGCCCCAAGTGTATTTTTCAAACAATAAAATGACCTCCAGCTGGTATTCGAATAAGGCACAGCAAAACAAAAATTCAAAACTGAGCCCCAAGTGTGTTTTTCAAACCATAAAATGACCTCCAACCAGAATTCAAACAAGGGACAACAAAACAAAAAATCCAAACTGAGCCCCAAGTGTATTTTTCAAACCATAAAATGACCTCCAGCAAGTATTCGAAATAAGGGACAGAAAAAAAAAAACAAAATTGAGACCCAACTTTATTTTTAAAACCATAAAATGACGTCCAACCGGCATTCCAACAAGGGACAAAAAAAATCAAAACCGAGCTCCATCTATGTCTTTCTCAACAGTAAAACAGATCTCAACATGTATTCAAACAAAAGTAGTAGCATATGGAGTAAAACTGAGTCACCAAATGAAAGGGCAACATTGAGGCATTACTCAAAATATTAAAGCAGTTGTCCATAATCAAATAGACCTAAATATATATTCGAATAAAGAAACGAGAAAAGTAAAACTACGACTCTAAATTAGTTCTCAGGACCAAAGAAAAGCCTCAAGTATATTTATTTGCATAGGGATAGCCAGAAAAAAGGTAGAAATTAGCTCCCAAATAATATTCAAAACCCAAAAAATAAATTTCCAAAATGTATATTCACATAGGGACAACAAGAAGCATAGAAAATTAACCCGCTAGAACTGATCAAAATGTAAAACATCTTTCCAACATCTCCATTTTAATAAAGGCAGTGAGGAGATTAAAAATCAACTACAATATATAGCTGTTTAAAGCACAAAAATATTCCAATATATATTCGAATGAAGAGGCATCAAGAAGATCAAAATTGAGCTTATCAAAATAAATTGCTCAGAGCATGATAACTATAGCAAAATTCCAAACAAATCTCATTTCAAGAACCTTATACGAACAAACAAATATTCTTCACTGAGTATCATAAATCCATAGGTTTAACTCCTTCTCTCTTTTTTTTTTTATTGTATTTAATATTCAAGAATCACTAATGATGTAAGCCAAATGAAGAGATCAAACTCTTAGAGGAATTGAAGTATGTTTAGAAATCCATTTGATAAGGATTATAAAGTTCTTTGAAAATACCAAAGAAGAAGAAGAGAAACTTACCTCTAAATATGTTCAGAAGATTTAGAAGAACTTAGAAGTATTAAGCAAAACAATCTCTGGATCAAATAATGAAACAAGCTAATTCCGAAAGAAGTTGTTCACCAACCGAAAGTCTACTTAGTATACGAATTAGAGAAATCCAACAAAAAAACTCTTCTCAAACAACTTTTAGAAAGCTCCAAGCAAACCCCAAAAAAAAGTCTTCAAATCACTCAAAGAAATTTTCATCATCCCCGAATCCTTACTCAGATGAGGTATTTATAAGCGGAGATAAGAGGGGGGCGCACCGACAAGGCTTATGCATTTCGGCGGGAAAAATTGTTAAAACAAAAAAAGGTTACCAGCAAGGAGACCAACGGTGAAGGTCGGTTAAGACTGACGATGAAAGAGGCCACCGAAGAACTAAATGAAATCTCAAGATTCGGTCAAGAAAGGGAGGAGGAGGAAGAGGTCCGGTTGGGGCAAACGAAGTTTTGAGAAAAGGGAAAGGGGACTCGTGAGTGTGAGATTAGATTTAGGAATAAACAAAAAACTTTTTATTTATAAAAAATGTTATATTTTTTTAAAAAGGACATGAAATATTGTGCAATCTATTCGTGCGCGGTGCCCCAACAAAATGGGTGTCCTCCCTAACAAAAATTATTATTCCAGACGCAATGGCGTGGTCTATTTCATCATCCGAAGTCATCCGGACAAACACATCAATAATTGTACCAAATTAACTTCAATTCACTCGTGGTGTGTCAAATAAAATTATTTTGATACGATCGAAATCGCTTCACGAGTATATCGATGACCGATCCTCGTATAAATGACAACCAAAGTCAGACATAATGCTCTCGATAGAAAGTCAAACATCGAACACCGTGAGGTCCACCTATGTCTTTCAAATTTCTATAGGAGTTCAATTTGAGCTTCAATATGTCGGCTTTTCAATCGACTCAATTAAATGTTGAGGATCTAAAACCGCCCATAAGAAACTTCAAAAGAAAAATGAGAAAGTAGCTCAAATTTCTAACTGGTGTACATCCCAGTCTAGTCCTCTAGAAGAGTCAAAAAAGAAATCTTAAGGCTAGATCCTAAAATATCTAAGGAAGGGAAAAGAAGGCCTAAAACATGAGGTCAACAAATGGAGCCCCAATAGGGGTGGTGTGTTGTACGAACACGCTACGCCTATTGGCATTAACGGAAATGATCAACCCAATCCCACAAGAATTTCCAAGTAGCCATACTTGGAACAAATCAAATATCAAATTTGAATTGTGGTGAAGTAGGATTTTTGTTGGGAATGGGCATTTATATTTTGAAATTGCCATCGTGGATTTCAATTTTCAAATGACTTTTGAAATATGTGCAAAAGGAATATTCAAAATTTGACAAAAATATCAAAGAATGTGTGGAGGAAGAAACGGAATCAAACTTTCTCCCAAAGGATGTAGAGAAAATAAGTGAAATCGAAAGACTATATCAACTTGTAATACCGCTAGGGAAGTTACATTGGAGCTGAAAATAGTCAAACAAATGTCATGTGTTGTTTTGAGATTCATCATAGAGTTGAAGTTGACTTCTCCTCAAACCTAAGCAAAACAGGAAGAAACCATACCAACTCAGAAAACCGCTAGGGAAGTTGCATCCGAGCTAAAACTCGTCGAAGAATGGAGACCATTAAGGACATTATGCCAAACTCCGAGGAATGACTATACCAGTTCGAGCTACCGTCGGGGATATTACATCCGAACTAGGTCTAGTCGAAGAATGACAACCGTTAAGGATATTATGCTAATAAAAATTGTACCAGTCCGAGCTACTACTGGGGATATTATGTTCAAACTAGATCTAGTCAAAAAGTGGAAACTGTTAAGGAGATTACGCCAATAAATATTGAACCAATCTGGGCTACCGCTGGGGACATTGCGTCTGAAATAGATCTAGTCCAAGAATGGAAACCGTTAAGGAGATTACGCTAATAAAGACTGTACCAGTCTAGGCTACCGCTGGGGATATTACTTCCAAACTAGATCTAGTCGAAGAATTGCAACCGTTAGGGAGACTACGCCAATAAAGACTGTACCAGTGCAGGCTGCCACTGTTTACGCCGGAACTAGATCTAGTCGAAGAATGACAACCGTTAAGGAAATTATCCTAATAAAGATTGTATCAGTCTGGGCTACCATTGGGGATATTACGTCCGAACTATATCTACTCAAAGAATGACAATCGTTAAGGATATTATGCTAAATTTCAAGGAATGACTCAAAATGTGGGTACTAATTCCAAGATGGGAATTGGCATGTGAGTACCAGTCCCAAAATGAAAATCGAAATCCATGCACCGACTCAAAAATATCATGAATGTGTAAAATATGTGTCGGCACTATTTTTGGTGTGGGGTTTGCCCGTAAGAAGCTGTTGGTCATCGGAATTGAAATCCCGTTACCCGGTTCGGAAGGACGTTTTAAAAATTTTAGTTTTGAAAAAGATGAAGTCAAACTGACCCCATAATTTTCATAGTTTAGATGAAAGAGAGCTTTATCTCAAATCTTGTATCTATCCCGAAGGATGAACACAAGAATTGAGGGTGAGGCTCAATCAAATAAACTAGAGAAAGTTATGACATCCGTTTGGTCTGCGAAACCAATGTATTGGCC
>NW_018231702.1:0-909 GCF_001263595.1 Phalaenopsis equestris | reverse complement strand
TCCTAAGCGTTTAAGAAATAATTTGGAACATTTCCATAATTTTAATGTTTTATGATTTTTTTATTATTTTTTAATTATTAAAAAATAATTAAAAATAACCTAAAAATCAAGTTTTTATTTTAAATATATTTTTATTTTTATTAAATCTCCTTGATACCAGAGAACACAAAAAACTATGTTTCATAATTTTTGGAGATATATTTTGATTTTTAAAAATCATTTAAGTTTCAAATCTGATGGTCACTTTTAAAAATCAATTAAAAATATTAAATGATCTGAAAATGACTTATAAATGATCTCCAAATGACTTAAAATTTTTATAGTGAGTTCTCTGACTCATGAGCCACAGTGGAGAATAAAAATCAAATGATTTTGATCTTTGTGTGCTTAAAATTAAATGTTTTAAGTAAATTAAAGTTTGCTCAAAACAGTAATGTTTTGATTCTTAAAAATTATAAAATTTTTTCTTAAGTCTACTCTGGTCCTAGGAAATTTACATGAATTTTGTCTACTCTGGTCCTAGGAAAATTACATGAATTTTTGTATAATTTTCTAATCCACATACAATTTTCTATAATTATTTGAATAAAAATCGCATATAAATTTAGAAAATTAAGATCTCTGTTTAGAGATCTCCTATATCTTTGAAAAAATACTCAAATTGTGCACCTAGATAGAGGCTACAACATATAAAAATTTGGAGTCAAGGTGATAATCCAATATGAATGGAGAATTGAAAAACCCCTAACACTAATTCATTTTTTAAAAATAATTTATGCATCAAATTAATATGAAAATAATTCCACATGATTCTCCATTATTCACTGAGCAGGAGGGTATTTTTATTTTATTTTTATGATCTTTTTATGCAAATATATGGATTTTTTAAGTTTAGGAGCTATTTTCTGA
>NW_018231701.1:0-336 GCF_001263595.1 Phalaenopsis equestris | reverse complement strand
TTTCATAGAAAATTCATAAAAATAAAATAAAAATGTTTTCTTGCTCAGTGAACAGAGGACAATCATATAAAATTAGTTTCACATTAATTTGAAGCATATTTAATTTTATAAAAATCAATTAGTGTTAGAGGTTTTTCAATTCTTCATTCATATTGGATTATCACCTTGACCCCGAATTTTTATATGTCGTAGCCTCGATTTTTATATGTTGTAGCCTCGATCTAGGTGCACAATTTGAGTATTTTTTCAAAGATATAGGAAATCTCTAGACGGAGATATTAATTTTCTAAATTTTTATGCATTTATATTCAAATAATTATAGAAAATTGTATGTGA
>NW_018231700.1:0-1443 GCF_001263595.1 Phalaenopsis equestris | reverse complement strand
ATTCCATCAAGTTGTATCCCCAATAGTTTTATAATTAAAATTTATGAAGAAGGGGATTGTATCCCTCCACATATTGATCATCATGACTTTGATCGTCCGTTCTGTACAGTCTCTTTCATATCAGAGAGCAGTATGCTATTTGACACAGATATAGACATAATCAGTCCAGGAGAATTCCAAGGATCTGTTGAGATTTTGTTACCAAGAGGATCTGTCCTGATTCTGAAAGGAAATGGGGCTGACATAGCAAAACATTGCATTCCGGGAGTTTGACACCGTCAAGTGTCAATAACTTTCAGAAGAATGAGCAACGACAAAACCCCCTATGGATTTTCAGTTACAGCCATATGAGTTATGAACTCGTTGCACCACTAAGCTATCTTAAAACAACGACTTAGAAGGTCAGCTTGTTTGATAACTCATAACGCAGTTTGCAAGAAGTTTTTTCTACGGGCAGGCATGCAGATGTATGACTATATGGAAAGTAATATGAAGACAGTTTGTTTTATACTTTATATTGTGTACTCATTGATGTGTTAGTTGTGCGTTTAGCATAATGTACTTTCCATCTTTGAGATATGTACATGATATATTGTAAAAATGCCTGTATGAATTAATAATGAAGAATTTCAGAGTCTTTTTTTGAAATGAACTCTTCTTAATGTGGTTCAAAACTGCTGAGCTTTACATTGGTTCGTGATAATGAACAAATTAGAACAAAAAAAAATCTTTATAAATAAAATTTTACAATAAAAATTTTGCCGAATAAGTTTTCTCAATTTTGAGATTCCTTATTTGCGCAATATGACCCCGTTCGGTCTATATCCCCACAAAATTGCATATTCTACGCAAGTTTTTGTGATATTCATATGGAGTCATAAACTCTATATGATACTTGCAAATCAATCTTGAAAATCTTTTTCAAAACAACATAAATTTCTACACATTATGCTTTCTGAAACACAGGATATTTTAAATCAATCCGATAACTCTGATTTACAACTTTTAAAAAAAAATGATCCAATAATTTCAGTTTTCTCATCAAATCAGTTCGATATTTCTGATTCATAACTTTTCAAAAATTGATCCAATAATTTCAATTTTCTCATCGAATCAGTTCGATATTTCTGATTCATAACTTTTCAAAAATTGATCCAATAATTTCAATTTTCTCATCGAATCAGTTCGATATTTCTGATTCATACATCGAATCAGTTCGATACTTCTGATTCATAACTTTTCAAAATTGATCTGATAATTTCAATTTTCACATCGAATCAGTTCGATACTTCTGGTTCATAACTTCTCAAAATTGATTCAATAATTTCAATTTTCACATTAAATCAGTTCGATACTTTTGATTTATGTTCTCCCAAATTGATCGTATAATTTTCACCTTGAATCATTTCGATATTTCCAATTTACATCTTTCAAGAATTGATC
>NW_018231699.1:0-318 GCF_001263595.1 Phalaenopsis equestris | reverse complement strand
TCAATTAAGACATCAAAGAGAAAATGTGATTTTTTGAAATGTAATTTAATTTACATATTTATTTTAATGTAAAAATAGAATTTTTCTAAGAAAATTCAATAACTTTACCAAGGCAAATCCTAATCCCTTGAAATTTTTACTGGAGGTAGACTTAGACCAGAGAAGCACTGGGCCAAATTTCATGATTTATTGAATTATATTTGAATTTTAAGAATTATTTTAAGTTCTTGAGTATTTATTAACTACAAAATATTTTGAATGTGTAAAAATACGTTTTATACTCTTATTAAATATTTCTAAGGTCAAGGAAACCAGAGA
>NW_018231698.1:0-4498 GCF_001263595.1 Phalaenopsis equestris | reverse complement strand
TTGAAGATGTTTTGTTTGATGAATGCTCTATTAGGGGACTTCCAACTATTTGTTGTTTTTTCATCAGCCAGCCTTGGTTTCTATCTCGCTATTGCCATCTCTTCAAAATTGAGGTGGCAAGAAGATTAATTCATTGTCATGTATGAAAATGCATTGACATTCTCATGATTCTTGATGTTGGTTTTGGGAGCCAGTGTTCTGTCCTAATGTTCATTGCTCTATGATTATCAAAAATGAATATTGATGGCTTAGCTAAAAGCTAACAATGGTTGCAGCTCTTTCCAAGCCTTTATTTTAGTAACATGTGAAGATGCAAATGTTTCTAGCAGCATGAGATTTCCTTTCAAGGCAAGCTTCATCTTTTGGAAAGATAGCTCCAGCCGAAGAAATTCTTCTAATGATCTTAATCTATTAGAATTAAATGAAAATTTGACACTCAATAGGGTGCAATAGAGAAACCCGACCCCACTTAGTGGGATAAAGGCAAGTTGTTGTTGTTGTTATTGGGCCGAAGAAATTCTTCCACTGTGATGATGACCAATCAGTTCCTGCCAACTCTAAATCGACCTGAAATTGATCTACTAACTTGAAATTGACTCAGCATCGATCTAAAGTTTACCCAAATAGCTGTTATTTGGGTTAGCCGGTTAAAGGTGGCTCGTGTTTGGGTTGGATTTTTTACCCGTGTAATATTCAGGTCTTTATGATGTATGAGGGACTTTTGAGATCTCCCTCCCCCTTTTGTAATAATATTTTTTTTTTTTATGGAATAAAATGGGTCATCAGCCCTAGGAACACCCCATTTTCTCTAGACATGGGAAGTCTTTATCTTCTCCTCCTCTCTCTCTCTCTTTTTCTCCCACTCTCAATCTTCTTTCCTCGGTTCAACGCTCTATGCCTTGGACACGGTCTACCGGAAATATTTGAATTCAACTTTTAGTTCAGGTGTTACATGTATAAATAGATAGGAATCTGGTGGTATATATGTAAATAGTATACTTTAGTTGTTTTTGATCATTGATGAAGGCTGGTACTTTGAGCTCATTTGAAAGTATTAATGTAAGAATCAATGCTAATGCTATTTTTTAAATATTAGAAATTACATAATTGGAAACATCCATAGAAATAATTGAAGTTTGAAAATGTCTCAAGTAGATAATAAATTCTCAAACGTGGAAAATAGAGCTAGTAATCAAATCAATCCGTAAAAAAAGTAAATATATGCATGACACCCTAGCTTTCTAAAAGAATAATAAGGCTCACAAGATCTGGAAATGATATCAAATAGATGTAGTGCATGTATTATATTGAATAGATATTTATAAAAAATGTAATATTCTTTATTGTTATTCTAAGTACTATGATGAACCATTATGACAACTCCCAAACTTCACATTTTATAGGTCAATACCATTATTATAATCATCATGGGGTCTCTTTAGGGTAACTATATCCTTTTAAATATGTAGTTGTAAAGTTGTGGAAAAATCAACTTCTTAGAAAGCTGCGGTGGTAATTATAAATATATATATATTTTTTCAAAAAATCAAAAAATAAGTTCATTACAGTCACTACACTTTAAAATGTCATGTCGAAAAAATAACTTTCCACCACAAAAATTTATAGATAACAATCCCCAAATAGAATTATGGTGACAGTTTGAAAAATAAAGATGGCATACAACTGTGTGGCTTCAGTTTTTTAAGATGTTGGTAGTAAAGTTGTCGTAGAAAAATTAACTTCGTAGAAAACTACCGTGGAAATTATAAATATATATATATATTTCCAAAAAATCAGACAACAGTTTTCTTACTGCCACAGTATTTGAACAGGTCAGGTTGAAGAAATTAGCTTCACCACAAATATTTCAAAAAAATAATAAGAAAGCATTCTTCAAACAGAGTTGTGGTAACGGTTTGAAACACAAAACAAACAGGCAACTGTCCTAAACAGATCTTTAAGTCTTATTGATGACAATTAAATAATACAACATATTATGATGTATGTATAGCCGAGATGTCAAAAATTGACCCGACGCGTCAACAAGGCTTCTTTCTTGCATAACGTGTTGCCAAAAATTTTAGGCATATGATTTCTAATGCAACTTTATGACCTAATGCACAAAATTATGTGTAAAATCAGATTCATCATGCACATACAAATCATTAATTAAACAAAAAATTATCTCTACTGACGAAAACTAGAACACAAAATTTACATAAACAATAGCTTGATGGTTGAGTGATGCAAATTTTCCAAAATGAAGAATTAACCATTAAAATTTAGCTAAAATGCAAAAAATAAAATGAAATTTAGCTAAAAAACAAAAAAATTTAATGAAATTAAAATGTAAAAAACAAAAAATATAATGAGATTAAAATGTCAATAAATCCAAAATGACCTCGCCTCCTCCCCTCCCAACAAAAGAAATATGCTCTAATTTATACATTATCAAAATATAATCTTTATCTTTTGGTGATAACTAAAAGATTTTTTTTTTACAAGTATGTATTTAAAATATCACATATCATATGTCTGACATCAATGAAATTCTTCTTTTAAAATTAAATAAGTATTTCAGAAAAACCTTGATCATCGGTTATGGTGTTAAAAAAAAATAAATGTAGATTTTTAACATCTTTGATTATTCTAGATTTTCAGTTTTAACAAAGAAGTATCGAGCATCTTTGGGAATTTTAAAAGGTAAAACATTATCTCCCACAAATCTGAAACATTCCTCAGAAGAAATAGACTGTGCCAAATCATGTGATAAATCATGCATCGTATTGTATATTCTCTTGCTATATTGAAACTCATCAAAGAAAGATTTTCTGACCAAAACATCAAAATACCTTCCTCGGCGTGGGATCGTCAAAGAAAGATTTTTTGACTGTGCGCGAGTGTGTGCACACTTCTGATATATTTTCAAGTATTGTCCATCCATAATGCCTAAATTTGTTTGTTATTCTATTTTCTTTTACTTTTCATTGCTTCAATTTTGTATCAATAAGTATTTTAGTGCTAGTGCCTCCTTTTCAGTTCATTGACTACCTTATTCTTGTATTGATTTTTTGAGAACGCTATGATGAATCATATGACCGTAGGGGTTCTCCTGGATGGCCTCTCTTTTGCCATGCTTTTCTACATATACAAGTTTGGTCTTAAGTGCTTTTGGCAACCGCGATTCTCTGCTATATGGTTCTTCCGCCTTCTTATGATGGCAGATTATTTGTCTCTTTATGATTACTCTTAGCTCTGATATTTTTAAGGAGGATGTGCATGCATAACACAATGTTCTTATGTATTTACATTTCTAACTTCTAAACTTGGTTATTTTCACTTTCTTTATATTTGGTTTAAATCTTTTATTTAGGTTTGTAAAATTCTATCTTTAGAGGGTTATGATGAGTCATATGACCCAAGTGGTTCTTTTGGATGGCCTTTCTTATATGTTTGTCTACATACACAAATTTGATTCAAGTGTTCCTGACAAACAAGATCCCCAATAATATGGGTCTACTGCATTCTTTTGTTGGTAGATTATTCATCTATTTATGTTTACTCTGAATCATGAGTTTTTATTTTTATATAAACTTTTGTTGAATCTTTTGATATATTTTTCAAATTTTTTTTATTATGTTGGAAATTCAGGTTTTAGCTTGTGATCTCTTTCATTTGGTCTAGTTTTTTGAGCCAATGTTGTGTATGAGAAGCAAAGCTGAGAACTTCTTTGTAGCCTCCTTAGTTCTGGGATAGCTTTTAAACAGAGAGAATACCATTTTAGAAAAAGGTTCTTTATACACAGATTAGTTGATAATCCACTTCGAGAGAAAAAATTATGTCTGTCTGTTAATTATGTAAGCAAATATGTTGGAATGTAAAACTAAATCTTAAGATAGGAAAAATGTTACCTGGTACTACGTTTAGAACATCAGTCCTATTTAAAATGTTCACCCAAAAGCTCTCATTCAAGTTAGAATTGAGAACACCACCGATAATATTTGCTGTCAATTGAAATCCTGAAAGCCTTCTAACTGTCAAGCTAGTAATGTCTGTTAATTTTTTATGAGCACCAAGGTTCTCTACACCAACAAATGCATCGGTGCTGAGTAGCTTCAAACGCACATCTTCCTCCAAGCCCTTTATTCTCAATGTTTGCTTCATTTTAATTACCTTTGCAATCGCCGATGCAACTGCATCCATTCGATTAGTAATCAAAATCTTACTTCCAAAATTTCCATTAGTCAGAGGGGAGAGCACATTCTCATATTTGCTCACATCTTCTTCCCAAATGTCATCCGGAACAAGCAAGAACCTTTTGGAGTGCACGAGAGCTTTAAGACTCTCTTGAACAGCAGCGAGTGACTCCAAACGAGGCCTCTCCTTGTTAAGAAATTCCAACATATCAGCAATGACCTTTTTTGCATCAAAGTCGTTGGAGCACAAACCCACATTTTCAGTCATGAAATCTTTTCAGCTTCCACTCTAGTAATAGATC
>NW_018231697.1:0-442 GCF_001263595.1 Phalaenopsis equestris | reverse complement strand
GCTCTGTTATGATAGACATTGAAAATTTTCTTTTTCTCCTAGCCATCAATGTGTCTTGATAGATAATCTAAGACCAGAATAAAAATAGTTGCGGAAAGAAGGTCTCCTTGTTTAAGTCCTCTAGTTTCTTTGAAAAAACCATGTGCTTTCCCATTTATGAAAACTGAATTGGCATTGGCCTGTAGCCATCTTTTAAGGGTCTGGCAGAACTCCACAGAGAATCCTCTAGCCTCCAAACATTCCATAATAAAATCCCAGTTCACCATATCATAAACTTTCTTCAAATCCAGTTTATAGATCACATTTCTTCCTCTAAAGGGTCCCTCCAAGTCTTGTAATAATTCTTGAGCTAATAAAATTTGGTCCCCTATACTTCTCCCTTTCACTAAAGATGCTTGATTAGTGTGAATTAGCTGAGATAGAACTGGTTGAAGTCTGCTCA
>NW_018231696.1:0-798 GCF_001263595.1 Phalaenopsis equestris | reverse complement strand
TGTAGTTAATTTTGGACGATATGGTTCGAAGAATTCCATATCCAAGTGTGAGTCCCACCACATGAAAATTGAGATTTTTTATGAAAGCTTGAACTTTAAAATGGTCGATTTCTATGTTCCCAACTCAATTTGATCGGGCTTTGAGTTTGCAATTAATTTGATTTTGTTTTGAGTGTGAATTGTGATTATCGTTCAATTGAAGTTGGTCATGTTTGACTTGGTTTGTTTCATTTCAATTTTATTTTAAATGTTTGAGGTAAATGAAGGGCTGATCGAAAGTGAGGCCAATAACCACAGCAGCATTGTATTATTCAGCATGCTTCATACTATGCATAAGTAGGAATGTGAATCAAGCGTCCAACAACAAGCATGTTTTGTATTCAATCCATGCTACATGCAACTTGTAACATAATGCATAATATGATCATTAGAAGTATGTCACCATGGCACAAAATTCTACTCGTGTTGGAACATCTCTCAACACAATTCATGCCAATATAGGAAGACAAAATACTGATGTGGAGCTCTATCTTTATAGGGTTAGATCAAGCAATAGTACCGAAATTATATATACTAAAGAAATGGCTAGAGGCTATTGTACGAGCTTCCAACAACTCCTAATGTGTCTAACTATTTGAGTACTGTCTCTTTTAAGCTCACGTTGCCAGAGAGGATTTCAACCCCTGACCTGAGGGGTCTTACACCAAGGATGCCAACTAACATACTGGGGTACGTGGCACGCGCTCGCGCTCGCTCACGCGCGCATGCACACATATATATGTATATGTATATGTATAT
>NW_018231695.1:0-954 GCF_001263595.1 Phalaenopsis equestris | reverse complement strand
GTACAAGGAGGCTATGGATTGAGTCCCTGATATTGATGTAAGGCCTAGGTAGGAATTGGAACAAGCTCGATTTCAGGTGTTGGTCTTGAGCTATGGTGGAGGATATTTCAGAGGGTAATTTGATGGGGCTTTGTCTTCTCTTGATGTTGTGAAGGTGTGGGCACAAGCAATTGAAGTTTGGTGGAGGGTGGAGGTGTGTTGGGTTCTGTACTGGTTTCCGGCAAGGTTTCAAGCTCAAAATTGAGCTCCGGTAATGGGAATGGGTGAGGGAAAATGGTCGGAATGCACTAAGGGGATCTCAGGGAAGCTCTGTGTGAAGTTTGGAGTGGCCTCTCTAGAAAAATTTCAGCACACCTCCCATGGCCGTGGGAGGTGAGTTTTTATAAACATGGTCATGGGGTGGCTCTCAAGGCATAAGTTTGGGTGCATTGTGGTGCTTAGGTGGAGGGCAAGTGAGCTCTTCAATTTAATTTGGATGAGCTGGCCTCTAGGTTTGATTTGGGTGAGGTGCCATGGGAGTGGCTCTCGGCTTTGGGCTTTTCTGGCCTAGGCCGGCTCGCCGGCCAAGGGAAGGAAGGTGGCTAGGAGCCCAGGGAACCCAGAGGAATCCATCACAACAATTTATTGCAAATGTGTTTTGATTTGGCAAAGATATCTTAAGCATGTGCATTTTTTGAAATAAGATCCCTTAATTTGAGGGACCTTTGGTCCATGGCTTGATTTAGGTGGTTTCATGGTGTTTTTACTGGTCACTAAATCCAACTAATGGCTATGGTAGAGTTAATCTGGTGGCTTTAAGAAGGTTAGGTCACATTTAGTGCATGGGTCCAAGTAGGTGCAAATGACCAAAACTTGGGTTTGGGCTAGGTTAACTATGTTAATTGACCCAAATAAATTGTTGTATTTGGCGTAGGTGATGCTAAGGAACAACTTTGGTGAAGGATGGAAGTGGTT
>NW_018231694.1:105654-106281 GCF_001263595.1 Phalaenopsis equestris | reverse complement strand
CAAGAAAGTGAGAGAGACAAAGAGAGGGAAGTGGAGAGAAGAAGCGAAAGAGAGAGAGAAGAAATACATCTAGGAGTCTGGAGAGAAGAGAGACAATCGAGTGAGTTAAGGACAGAGGCAGGGAGGGTGGATAGATAAAGAGAGGGGAGAGAGAGAGAACAGGGAGAAGGACAAGGAAGATAAAGAGTGTGAGAGACCAGAGAGAGGGATGGGAGATAGAGAGAGAAAGAGAGAGGGCGGGAAAGGAGAGAGAGGGATGGACACTCTCACTCTACTCCCTCCTTCTCTCTCACTTATCCTTCTATATTTCTAGCAATTCTCACTCTTCCTCTATCCACTCTCTATTTCCTATGCTCAGTTGTTCTCTCCCACTCTATTTTTTCTCTCTTTTGATCTTGCTACCCTTTTTTCTTTCTATTTTTTATCTCTGTCCCTTCTTTTCTAACCCTCCCTCTTGCTTTCTCCCTCACTCCCTTTCTCTTCCCACTATCTCTAAATTTCTATATCATCCTCCCTCCCTCCCTCCCTCCCTCACTTCATTCTACCTCTCTCTCTCCTCTCCCCATCTCTCTCCATTCCTCTTTCAATCTTTCTTTCTCTCTTTATCTCTGCACTTCCTCTCTCTCT
>NW_018231694.1:103726-104861 GCF_001263595.1 Phalaenopsis equestris | reverse complement strand
CCTCTCTTTTTATCTCCAACCTCGTCCCCTCTCATTAAATCTTTCTTTTTTTTATCTCCTTTTTATTTTTCCCTTCTTTATCTTCTTACTCTATCTTCTCAAGATATCCATCTCCCCCACTCCCTCTCCCTCCCTCCCCTCTCACTCTATGTCCCTTCATTCTCTCTATCTCTCTCCTTGTCTCCCACCCTCCATCCCTCACACTTTCATTCTTTCTTGAGAAGATAGAGTAAGAAGATGAAGAAGGGAAAATAAAAGAGGAGATAAAAAAAAGAAAGACTTAATGAGAGGGGATGAGGTTGAAGATAAAAAGAGAGGTGAGGGAGGAGAGAGGAGCGAAGGGGAGAGAGTGAGAGAGACAAGAGAGGAAAAGAAAGATGAGAGAAAAGAGAGAATAAGGAAAGAAAAAATGAGTGTGAGGTTGCTTAAGATGGACGGAAAGAGGGAGGCAGTGAAGGAATAATGGAAGACATAAATGAGTGAAATGCAGTGAGAGGGAGAGAGGAAGAGAGAGAAAGCAGTAGAGATAGATGAGAGGAGGGTGTAGAGAGAAAGACAAGAATGAGAGAAAAAAAGAGTAGGTGAAGAGAGAGATAAATATGAGAGAAAAGAGAGTAAAATAGAGTAAGCAAATGAGATAGACAAAAAAAATCAAGAGAGAGCGAGAAAGATAGAGAAAGAAAGAGAGTAAAATAATGCTTGTGAGAAAGAGAGAGAATAAGATATGGAGAGAGAACAATGCAGAGAGAGGGAGATCAAGAGAAGAGATAAATTGAGGAAGAGAGGAAGGAGAGAGAGAAATAGAGAGGGAGAGAGAGTGTGCGAGGGGGAGATAGAAGAGATTGTCAGAGGAGAGAGATTTGAGAGAGTGAGAGAGGGAGGCAAAAATATATAGACAGGAGAGAGATGAGTGAGTAGGGAGGAAGTGAGTATAGAGAGTGGGAGAGAGAGGGGAATATAGAGAAGAGATTGAATAGAAAGAGAGGGATGAGAGGCAGAGCGAGAGAGGGGAAAGGGTGAACGAGTGAGTGATCGAGAAGGTCAAAGAAATATAGGGGAAGAAGTGAGGGAGGAGGGGGTAAAAGAGAGTGAGAGAAATAGGTGGGAATGTGAACAAAGCATGAGAGAGTGAGAG
>NW_018231694.1:103372-103603 GCF_001263595.1 Phalaenopsis equestris | reverse complement strand
GAGAGAATGGTCTGAAGAAGATAAAGAGAGTAGATAAAGGAGGGAGAGGGAAATAGAAAGAGGAAGGGAGATGAGGGGGAGAAAGAGGGACGTAAGAAGAGAGTGTTGAGGTTTGTAGTGGAAGAGAGAATGGGAGGAGTGGAAAAGACATCAAGCGAGTGAGTGAGCAAGTGAGAGAGAGTGAGAGAGAGATAGGGAGTGAGAGAGACAGAAAGTACAGTAAGAGAGATA
>NW_018231694.1:103034-103312 GCF_001263595.1 Phalaenopsis equestris | reverse complement strand
GCGAAAATAGCGAGGGAGGGAAGGAGAGTGAGATACAAATAGAGGGAGTGAGGGAGGGAGGGAGAAGGGGAAGAGAGTGGAAAGATTATGAGAGAGAGAGAGTGAAAGAGGACTAATAGAGAGAAAATTAAGAGGGATATTATAAGAGAGAAGGAGAGAAAGTTAGAAAAAGTGCTCAAGCGAGTTAGAGACACAGAGTGAGGGAGGTGGAGAGATGAAGGGACAGAGATAGAGTGAGGGAGAAAAAGGGAGAGGAGAGATTGGGAGAGATTGAGGGA
>NW_018231694.1:102333-102967 GCF_001263595.1 Phalaenopsis equestris | reverse complement strand
TGGGGAGAGGGAGAGTGTGCAAGAGAGGTTGTGGGATGGAGAGAGAGATTGAGAGAGAGTGTGTGTGTGTTAATGAAGGAGTAAGAGGTAAAGAGTGGCCTGAAAGAGAGAGAGAGATAGGTAGGGTGTGAGATAGAGGAGGTGGGAGAGATGAGAGAGAGCGAGGGAGGGTGAGGTAAAGTAAATGAGAGAGATAGAGAGAGAGAATAAGAAATGGAGTAAAAGTAAAAGAGAAAGAGAGAAATGATAAGAGATAGAGAAAGAGATATAGTGATATGGTGTAGAGAGAGCTAGGAAGAGGGTAATAAGAGGTTGAGAGGGAAAGGTTGTCGGTGAGGGATAGACCGAGTGGGGGAGGGAGGTAGGGAGAGATAGAGAGACTAAACTAAGAGAGAGGGGGTATAAAGAGAGAGGGAAAGTGAGACTGAGATAAAGGGAGGGAAAGAGAGAATGAGAAAGAGAGGGAGAAGAAGATTTAGAGAGCATATAGAATGAAATAAAGAAATTTGAGAGAAAGGGAGAGAGAGGACGGGGAAGGTAGAGAGGGAGATATGGAGATAAAGAGTGAGGAGTGGGACAAAGAAGAGTGAGAGAAGGAGATTAACAAAAAAAGAGAGTGAAAGAGAAGAGAGTA
>NW_018231694.1:95682-101260 GCF_001263595.1 Phalaenopsis equestris | reverse complement strand
GAGGGAAAGAGAAAGAATGTAATTGGAGAATAAGTTAGAGATCAAGAGCATGCAAGAGAGAGATCGAAATAAGGGGGTGAGGGGGGGCAAGGAGCAAGAGAGTTAGAGGCAAGGAGGGAGGTAGGGTGGGAAGAAGGGAAGAGAGGTAGAAGGAGGGAGAGCAGAAGAGGGTAGAAGAGAAAGGAACATAGAAACAAAAGAGAGATAAAACATATATAACAAGTGTGAAAGAGAGAGGAAATAAAAGGGAGATATCATCAGAGTGAGTGAGAGCAAAGTGAGTGAGAAAGGGCGAGAGCTAGAAATAAAGGTAGGAACATGAGAGAGTGCTCATGAGGGATGGAGATAGGGTGGGAAGGAAGGAGTGAGATAGAAAGAATGAAGAGACATAGAGTGAGAGAGGAGGGAGGGAGAGGGAGTGGGGGAGATGGATATAATGAGAAGATAGCTCAAGAAGAGAGAGAAGAGATAAATAAAAGAGAGGAGATAAAACAAGAAAGACTTAATGAGAGGGGACGAGCTTGGAGATAAAAGGAGAAGTGAGTGAGTGAGGGGAGAAGAGTGAGAGGGAGTGAGTGAGAGAGACAAGAGAGGAATAGAAAGTTGAGAGAAAAGAGAGAATAATGAAAGACAAAAGACATGAGAGTGAGGATGTTATCCAAGATAGAAGGGAAGAGGGAGGGAGGGAGTGAAGAAACAATGGAAGACATAAGAGGGAGAGAGGAACAAAGATAAAGGAGATGAAGGAAGGGAGGGAGGGAGGGAGAAAATGTGAGTAAAGGAGAGAGTGTGTGAGAAAGTGAGACAGAGTTAGTGAAACAAAGAGAGAGAGAGAGAGAGCAAAAGTGAGAGAGAGAGAGAAAAGAGAGCAAGTAAAGATAGAGACAACAAAGAGAGAAGTGAGAGATAGATATAAAGGAATAATTAGAGGAGGGAGATCATGAGAGAGAAAGAGAGAGGGAGTGATTGCGAGTAAGAGAGCATGTGATAGAAGAGAGAGTTATAAGAATAATATAAGGGAAGGGACAGAAGTCTAAGTAGGACAAAGAGATAGACGAGCGTGAAAGTGATAAGGAATGAAAAAAGCGAGATATAGAGAAAGGGTGAGAGAGATGGCATTTAAAAAATAGCAAGAGGAGAGAGAAAATTGAAAAGTAAGTGAGAGTGAGAGGCAAGGATAGAGGGAGTAAGAGAGACTAAGGGATGAAAGAGAAATAGAGCAGGAGGGAATGAGAGAGATGGGAATTGCAAGGATAAGGAGAGAGAGATTGAAAGAGGAATGGAGAGAGATGGGAGGAGAGAGAGAGTGACAGAATGAAGTGAGGATAGGAGGGAGGGAGGGAGATATAGAAATTGAGAGATAGTAGGAAATGAGAAGGAGAGAGAGAAAGCAAGGAGGGTGGGAGAAATAGGGATAGAGATAAAGAATAGAAAAAAGGGTAGAAAAATTAAAAGAGATAAACAATAGAGTGGGAGAGAGTGAGAAAGTGAGCGTAGGAGCTAGAGATTGTGATAGAGGGAGAGTGAAAATCGCTAGAAAGATAGGATGAGAAGTGAGAGAGAGAGGGAGGGAGAAGAATGGGAGTGTGGGATGAAGGGAGGGAGAGAGACTATGAAAAAGATAGAGAAAGAAGGATAGAAGGTGGAGAGAGACCAGGAGAAAGATAGAGCAAGAGGGATAGAAGGGGGAGTGTTATAGAGAGAGAGTAAGAGAGATGAGAGATAGAGTGAGAGAGCGAGAGGAGATAAAGTTAGTGGGAGTGAGAGATATAAAGAGAAGATAGAAGGAGAAAGGATAAATGATACATAAAAGAGAATAGAGAGTGGAGAGAATAGAGAAATATGTAAGGAAGGACAGAGGATGGAGGGGGAGAGAGAATGAGAGATATGGGAGAGAATGTGAGAGTGGAAGAGTGGAATATGATAGAAGAAAGAAAATGAGGGAGGAAGAATGGGAGGGAGAAAATATGGAAAAATTGAGTGAAAGAGATTGAAGGAGTGAGAAAGGTTGAGAATAGAGTTTGATAGAGTTTGAGAGACATGGAAGAGAAAGCAAGGGAGAGAGAGGCAAGCATGGAAGAGAAAGCAAGGGAGAGAGAGAGAATAAGAGAGAGGGAGGGCGGGATAGAGAGAAGGAGAGTGTAAGGGAGGGCCTCAAAGCATACGAAGAGAAGAGAATACAAAAAAATATAGTTAAAGAGAAAAGAAGGGAAAAGAAGAGAGCAAAAAAGAGAGGGCAAAGAGGGCAAGGGAGAGAGATAATAGATAATAAGAGAGCAATGTTGAGTGAGAGAGGGAGAGCCAAACGATGGTTAGCGAATAAATGATAGAGAGGTGGAGAGAGTGGCTGGGAGCGCACTTAAGAGAGGAGAGGAAAAATGGGAACAAGTGTGAGAGTGTGTGCGTGAGAGCAAGCGAGATAGAAAGGGAAGGAGGGAGGAAGAGAGAGAATAGAGGGAAAAAGAGAATGGGGAGTGGGGGAGGCAATTAGGGAGGGATAGAGAAACAAATAAGGAGGTTAAGCGAAAGAAATTAAAAGAGAAATGAGAGAGGGAGAGAATAAAGATAGTGATAAAAGAGAGAGGAAGCTAGAGATTGAAAAAGGGTCAAAGAGAAAGAACGAGGGAAATATGTGGATAGAGAGAGTAAAAGTGAAAGAGTAATAGTGAGAGAGTGGGAGGGAGCAAGAGAGAGAAGTGATTTTGAAAGGAGTAAGAATCGAGAAAGAGAGAGAGAGAGGGAGGTAAATATATAGAGACCGGAAGAGATGAGAGAGTAGGGAGGGAGTGAGTACAGAGAGTGGGAGAGAGAGGGAAAGATAGAGAAGAGAATAAATAGAAAGAGAGAGATGAAAGGCTGAGCGAGAGAGGGGGGGAGTGAGCGAGTGATAGAGAAGGTTGAAAAGATAAGGGGGAAAGGGGGAGGGAAGGAGAGGGCACAAGAGAGTGAGAGTGAGAGGTAGGGAATGAAAAAAGAGCTCGGGAGAGTGAGAGCAAGAGAAAGGGACTAAGAAAGAGAGAGAGAGAGATAGAAACAGAGGGAGAGAGAAAAGGAGAGGGTGAGAGAATTAGAGCGTGGTGATAGAGAATAAGCTCGAGAGAGAGGTGAAAAAGGATGGAGGGAGGGAGAATGAGACAGAGAGAGGGAGTGAGAGGAGGACGGTAGAGTGAAGAAATTAAGATAAACAGTAAGAAAAAGGAGAGAGACAGAGAGAGAGAGAGTTAAAAAGAAAGAGAAGAAGGAATGAAAGAGGTTGAGAGGAAAAGAGAGAGAGAAAATGTATGAGAGATCATAGGGAGAGCAGAGAAGGGAGGGAGAGAGAAATAGATAGAGGAAAATAGAGAGGGAGGGGGAGAAAAAGTGATGTAGGGAGGGAGCATTTGAGGGTTGGAATGAGGGAGAGATAGAGAATAAGATACTTATGGAGAGAAAGAAACGAGATGGAGGGTCAGAGTGGGAGAAAGAGAGTGATGAGAGAGAGAGAAAAAGATAAACAAGACGGGGAGAGGGAGGGAGGGAGGGAGTGAAAGGGATTGGGAGTGGAGGATAAAGAGGTAATGAAAGTTGGAATGGAAGGGAGAGACGTTGGTATAGTGTGGAGCAAGATGGGGTGAGAGAGATGAGAGAGAGCGGGAGCGAGTGAGAAAGAGCAGGTGAGAGAGAGATGGAGAGGAGAGATTGAGGGATAGAGAGAATAAGATAAGTATGGAGGGAGAGAGAGAGAGAGAAGAGAAGGTGCGTTAGAGAGGGAGAACGAGAGTTGGGGAGAGGGAGAGTGTGCAAGAGAGGTTGTGGGATGGAGAGAGAGATTGAGAGAGAGAGTGTGTGTGTTAATGAAGGAGTAAGAGGTAAAGAGTGGCCTGAAAGAGAGAGAGAGATAGGTAGGGTGTGAGATAGAGGAGGTGGGAGAGATGAGAGAGAGCGAGGGAGGGTGAGGTAAAGTAAATGAGAGAGATAGAGAGAGAGAATAAGAAATGGAGTAAAAGTAAAAGAGAAAGAGAGAAATGATAAGAGATAGAGAAAGAGATATAGTGATATGGTGTAGAGAGAGCTAGGAAGAGGGTAATAAGAGGTTGAGAGGGAAAGGTTGTCGGTGAGGGATAGACCGAGTGGGGGAGGGAGGTAGGGAGAGATAGAGAGACTAAACTAAGAGAGAGGGGGTATAAAGAGAGAGTGAGGGTGAGATAAAGGAAGAGAAAGAGAGAATGATAAAGAGAGAGAGAGAGAGAGAGAGAGAGAGGAAAGGAGATAGAAAAGGAGAGAAAAAGGGACGTAGGGAGGGAGTGTTTGAGGGTTATAATGAGGTAGAGATTGAGAAAGCGTTAGAGAGTGGGAGAGAGGGCAAGAAATAGAGAGAGAGAAAGAGAGAGAGAGGGAGTGATGGAGAGAGAGAGTAAGGAGTGACAGAGAGTGAGAGAGTAATAGAGAGTGGGAGATGATAAGGGGGAGGGATAGAGCAAGTGAGAGGTAAGAAGAGAGGGAGGAAGCGAGAGCAAGAAAAAGAGATAAAGGAAGTGAAGGAGGGAGGAAGAGTGAGACAGAGAGAGTGTGATTGTGGGATGGATGGACAGAGAGTGAAGAATGTAACACTGATAGGGAGAAGATTAATACAGAGAGAAGAGAGAGTGCAAGAGAGTGAAGGAGGGAGAATGTGAGAGAGATAGAATAAACAAGCAAGTTAGAGAGACTGAGATAGGGAGGAGAGGTAATGAGTGGGGGAGAGATAGAGGGAGGGAAAAGAAGGTGAGAGATATGTGAAGAGATAAGGCAGAGATGGGAAAAGAGAAATTAATAGAGAGAGTGTGATAAGTGTTGAAAAAGAAAACAGAGGAAGGGTCAAACAGAATGAAGGAGAGTGAGAGAGAGAGAGAGAGTGAGTTGGGGAAGGAGGGAGAGAGTATAATAGAGGGAGAGAGAGATATATGGAGGGATGAAGAGAGGTAGAGAGAGTGTGAGTGGGAGAGAGGGAAAGATTGAGATAAGATGAAGAGAGAGAGTTAGGAAGGGAGAGAGATAGATAGAGATTGCTAGAGAAGGGTGTGGAAGGGATGAGAGAGAGCAAGAGCAACTGAGGGAGTGTAAGTGAGAGAGTGCAAGAAATGGAATTAGAGAAAGAGAGATATCGAGACAAGAGAAAGTGAAAGAAAGATACAAATAGAGTGAAAAAGGGAAAGAAAAAGGAGAGAAAGAGAGTAAAAAATGAGAAGAAAGATTGAAAGAGGTCGAGAGGGAATGAGTGAGAGAAACTGTATGAGAGATCATAAGGAGAGTAGAGATGGGAGGGAGAGGGAAATAGGGAGAGGAAAGGAGATAAAGAGGGGAAAAAGGGAAGTAGGGAAGGAGTGTTTGGCGGTTGGAATGAGGGAGAGATAGAGAAAAAGATAGAGACGGGGAGAGGGCATAAAAGAGAGAGATATGGTGAGCGAGAGAGAAAAAGTGAGTGACAGAGAGTGAGAGAGTCATAGAGAGTGAGAGAGAAGATAAGTGAGAGATAGAACAAGAGAGTGGTAAAAGAAGAGGGAGGGAAAGAGAGTGAGATAATTAGATAAAGAATGAGAACGATGGAGGGAGAGCGATA
>NW_018231694.1:94814-95671 GCF_001263595.1 Phalaenopsis equestris | reverse complement strand
GAGAGAGGAAAGGAGATAAAGGTGGGGAAAAATGGAAGTAGGGAAGGAATTTTTGGCGGTTGGAATGATGGAGAGATAGAGAAAGAGACAAAGAGTGGGAGAGAGGGCATAAAAGAGAGAGATATGGTGAGCGAGATAGAAAAAGCGAGTGATAGAGAGTGAGAGAGTCATAGAGAGTAAGAGAGAAGATAAAGAGAGATAAAGCAAGAGAGTGGTAAAAGAAGAGGGAGGGAAGGAGAGTGAGATAATGAGATAAAGGATGTAAAAGATGGAGGGAGATCAATACAGAGAGTGTGTGCGAGTAAGGGAGGGATTAGGGTAGGGAGGATAGAGAAATGAAAGAAAGAAAGGGATAGACAGTGGAAGACTAAGAGAGATAGATGGAGGAAAAGAGAGAGGAATAGAGAAAGAGAGGGAGAGAAGGGGAGAGAGAGTTAGACAACAGAGAGAAATTGAAAGAGAATATGAGAGGTAGAGAGAGAAAGATAAGAGAAAATGTATGAGAGAAGGTAGAGAGAGTAGAAAAGGAAGGGAGAGGGAAATATAGAGAGAGAGAGGAAAGGTAATAGAGAGGATGAGAAAAAGGGCGTAGGGAGGGAGCGTTTGAGGGTTGTAATGAGGTGTAGATTGAGAAATAGATAGAGAGTGGGAGAGAGGGCGAGGAAGAGGATAGGGAGAGAGAGACAAAGCGAATGACAAAGAGTGAGAGAGAAATAAGATAGAGTGAGAGAGATGATAAGAGAGGGATAGAGTAAGAGAGAGGTAAAAGAGAGGGAGGGAGGGAAAGTAAAATAAAGAGAAAGGAATAGAAGGAGGGAGGGAGAGTGGGATAGAGAAAGTAGGAATGTGGGAGGGAG
>NW_018231694.1:91727-94727 GCF_001263595.1 Phalaenopsis equestris | reverse complement strand
ACAAAGAGTGAGAGAGAAATAAGATAGAGTGAGAGAGATGATAAGAGAGGGATAGAGTAAGAGAGAGGTAAAAGAGAGGGAGGGAGGGAAAGTAAAATAAAGAGAAAGGAATTGAAGGAGGGAGGGAGAGTGGGATAGAGAAAGTAGGATTGTGGGAGGGAGGGAGGGAGGGTGAGATAAAGAGAAAAAGGAACTGAAGTAGGGAGGGAAAGTAAAGCGAGTAACGGTGAGAGGGAGATGATTAATAAAGACAGAAGTAAGAGAGAGAGAGCAAGAGAGTGAAGGAGAGAATGTGAGAGAGACAAAATGAATAAGCAAGTGAGAAAAACTGAGATAGGGAGTTTGAGAGATGGAGAGAGAGATGAGAGGTATGGGGGAGAGATAAAGGGAGGGAAAAAAGAGAGAGAGATATGTAGAGAGGCAAGGCAGAGATCGGAAACGAGAAAGGTTCAGATAGATAAAAAAGAGGTAGGTTTAAACAAATGAAAGAGAGTGGGAGAGAGAGAGAGTGAGCTAGGGAGGGAGGAAGGGAGGGAGGGAGTGTGAGTGAGGGAAATAGAGACGAAGAGAGGTATGAGGAGAGGTAGGGAGAGTGAGAATGGGAGAGTGGAAAAGATTGACGTAAGACAGAGAGAGAGAGATAGTTAGAGTTTGCAAGAGAGGGGTGTGGGAGAGATGAGAGAGAGAGAGCAAGAGCAACTAAGGGAGAGCGAGTGAGAGAGAGTGAGGTTAAAAAGAGAAGAAAGAAGGAAAGAGGTGGAGAGGAAAAGTGAGAGAAAATGTATGAGAGATCATAGGGAGAGTAGAGAAGGGAGGGGATGTAAGGAGGGAGCGTTCGAGGGTTGGAATGAGGGAGAGATAGAGAAAGAGATAGAGAGTGGGAGAGAAGACATGAAATTGAGAGAGAGTAAAAAGTGAGTGATAAAGAGTGTAAGAGTCATAGAGAGTGAGAAAAATGATAAGAGAGAATCGAGCAAGAGAGAGGTAAAAAGAGAGGAAGGGAGGGAGAGTGAGATAAAGAGATAAAGGATGTGAAGGAGGGAGGGAGAGTGAGACAGAGAGAGAGTAGAGAGAGTGGTTTGAAGAAGATAAAGAGAGTAGGGAAATGAGGGAGAGGGGAGGGAGAGGGAAATAAAAAGAGGAAAAAAGATAAGGAGGGGAGAATGAGGGTCGTAGGTAGGGAGTTTTTGAGGGTTGGAATGAAAGAGAGATAGGGAGTGGAAAAGAGAGCAAGCAAGTGAGAGAGAAAGTAAATAGAGTAAAAGAGATAACAAGAGGGAGAGAATGATAGAGAGAAGCGAAAGCGAGAGAGGTAAATAGTGAGGGAGGGAAGGAGAGTGAGACACAAAGAGAGGAAGTGAGGGAGGGGGAGGGGAAGAGAGTGGAGAGAGCGAGAGAGAGAGGACTGGTAGAGAGAAGACTAAGAGGGAGATTATAAAAGAGGAGAGAAAGTGAGAAAGATAGAGTGCTCAAACGAGTGAGAGATACATAAAGAGAGGGGTGGAGTTATGAAGGGAGAGAGAGAGTGAGGGAGAAAAATGGAGAGGAGAGATGAGGATAGAGTGAGGTATAGCGAGAATAAAATAAGTATGGGGAGAGAGAAAAGAGAGGGTGCGTCAAAGAGGGATAAAGAGAGTTGGGGAGAGAGAGAGTGACCAAGAGAGATTGAGGGAGGGAGGGAGAGAAATAAGGAGATGGAGAGAGAGTGTGTGTGTGAGTGAGGGAGAGTGAGGAAGAGTATGTGAGAGAGAGAGAGAGAGAGGGCAACAAATGGAGTAAAAGTAAATGAGAAGGAGAGAAAGGATAATAGGTAGGGAGAGAGTTTAGAAGAAAAAATAGAGAGAACGTGAGATTAGTAGCAAGGGAGATCTCTATGTATCTCTTTCTTTCTCATTACCCTCTCTCACTCGGTGGAAGAGAGATAAAAGGGGAGGGAGATCGCAAGGGGAATTGTGAGAGAGAGCTAGAGATAGAGGGTGAGAGAGAGAGAGATAAAGGGAGGGAAAGAGAGAATGAGAAAGAGAGGGAGAGAAATATAGAATGAGAAAGAGAGGGAGAGAAAGCGGGAGAATTAGAGGAAAGAGAAGAGTGAGCGGGAGGGGTAGAGTGAAAGCACAGGAGGGAGAGACCAATAAAGGGTTGAGAGAAGAATGTGAGAGAAAAAGGAGGGAAATAATGAGAAGAAGGGAGATTGAGAGGGAGAGAAAAAGGCACGTGGGGTGGGAGTTTTTGAGAGTTAGAATGGGAGATATATTGAGAGATAGAGAGTGAGAGAGAAAGAATATAGAGTGAGAGGGATAATAAGAGAGAGATAGAGAGAGAAAGATAGCGTTACAGGGGGATTGGGGAGAGAGAGATGATCGCGTAAAGGGGAGCAAACAAATAGATTCAAAGAATGAAAAGATAGAGAGAAAGAGGGGTGTGAGTGAAAGGGAGACTAAACCCTAAACCCTATTCTCCTTCTTTCTCTAATCTCTATCCCTCCCTCCCTCTTTCATCTCTCATTTTTTCTTTCTCTCTAGCCTCCTTCCTTTCTTTTCTCTCTTTTTCTCATAATATCTTTATTTTCTCTCTTACTATTTTTCTCTTGTTCTACATCTTTTGTGCTCTCTGTTAAAAGCTTCACCTTTCTACTGCACTCTCTCTCTCTTTGTCACTCCCATTCTCACTCCCACTTTATCTCTATACCTCTATTAGACCTCCTCTCTCTCTCTCTCTCTCTCTTACTCTCCCTCTATCTTCCGATATGTTACTCCCTCTCTCGCTTTCTCTCTCCCTCCTTCCCTCTTTTCTTTCTCTCTTACTCTATCTCTCTTGTCTCTTCATCTTTCTCGCTCGCACTCCCTCTTAGGATCTGTTTAGTGTAGCTGCATCTTATTGAATAATCTGCTGATAAGCTGATTAAAAATGATCTACTGCTAGGTGCTGGCTATTACAAATTTTCATTTTTTGGAAAAGCCAGCCCGCTGCCAAAAAGATGCCATTGAAAAAGTTGCCATT
>NW_018231694.1:87517-91632 GCF_001263595.1 Phalaenopsis equestris | reverse complement strand
AGTTTAGGCAGACAGGCCAGGTGTGTTTTCAAAATGCCACCGCACCAAGTAAGCTGCCCCAAATGGACCCTTACTCTCCCTCTCATTCTCATGCTCTCTATATCCCTCACACCCTCTAGTTTTATCTCCTAATCAATCTCTCCCATATTTCCTTCCTCGCTCTTACTGAAGATATATGATAGGAAGAGAGAAAGCAAGAGGAAAGAGAGGGACAATGAAAGAGGGAGGTAGAGAGTGTTATAGAGAGATAGAGAGAGGGAGAGAGAGAAAAGAGAGATTGATGCCAAGAGATAGAGGGAGAGAAAGAAAGAAAGGGAGGGAGAGTGCTCTAGATGGATAAAGAGAAGACAAAGAAAGAGAGATGTATTGAGCCTGGGAGAGAGACAAAGAGAGAGAGTGATAGAGATGTAGTGTACTAGAGAAATAAAAGATAGATAGAGTGAACGTGAGGGAAGGAAAGAGAGGGTGTGATAGAGAGGAAGTGAGAATGAGAAAAAAAGAGAAGATGGAAGCTATAAGAGAGAGTGAGAAGTAAGAGGATAGTGAGAGAAACACAAAGAGAGGTAAGGAGGGAGAGATGTAGGTATGAGGGAGGGAGGGACAAGAGATATTGAAAGTGAGGGATGGACAAGAAGAGAAAGAATTTTGGAGATAGAGAAAGAGACAGAGAGAGAGTGAGAGAGAGCATAAGATAGAAGGGATATAGACCGAGGGAGGGAGGGAGGGATATATAAAGAGAGGATTGAGTAAGAGGAGAAAGAGGAGATACATATATGAGTCAGGAGAGAAGAAAGACAATCAAGTGAGTTAAGGACAGAGGCAGGGAGGGTGGATAGATAAAGAGAGGGGAGAGAGGTAGAACAGGGAGAAGGAAGAGGAAGATAAGGAGTGTGAGAGACCAGATAGAGGGAAGAGAGATAGGTAGAGAAGGAGAGAGGGTGAGGAAGGAGAGAGAGTGACAGACACTCTCACTCTTCTCCCTCCTCTGTCACTTGTCCTCTTATCTTTCTAGCAATTCTCACTCTTCCTCTATCCACTTTCTATCTCCTATGCTCACTCGCTCTCTCCTACTCTATTGTTTCTCTCTTTTGATCTTGCTACACATTTTTCTTTCTTTTCTTTATCTCTGTCCCTTGTTCTTCCACCCACCCTCTTGCTTTCTCCCTCCCTCCCTCTCTCTTTTTACTATCTCTAAATTTCTATATCATCCACCCTGCCTCCCTCCCTCACTTCATTCTACCTCTCTCTCTCCCCTCCCTATCGCCTCCTTCATCCCTTAGTCTCTCTTATTCCATCTCTCTTTGTCTCTCACTCTCACTTACTCTTCATTCTTCTCTCTCTTTCTCTTGTTCTTTTTTAATGTCCATCTCTCTCCCCTTTCTCTCTATCTCTCTTTTGTCATTTCTTGTCTCTTTTACACTTTTCTATCTCTCTGTCTTGCTTATTCTTCTATCCCTCTCCCTTATATTATTCCTCTAGCTCTCACTTCTATGTCCTGTTGTCTTACTCATTCTTATTATCACTCTCTCTCTCTTCTCACTCTCCCTCTTTCTCTCTCATAATCTCTCTCATCACATTCTTTCTTTCTATCTATTTCTCACTTCTCACTTTGCCTTCATTTTCTTTAATTTCTTTCTTCTCTCTCTCACCTTTGCTCTATCTCTTTGTTTCACTATATCTCTCTCACATTCTCACACTCACTTTCTTACCCACATGTTCTTCCTCCCTCTCTCTCTCCATCCCCCTTCCTCTCTCCCTTCATCTCTTTTCTCTCTCTTCCTCTCAATCTCTCACTGCAATTCACTCATTTATGTCTTCCATTATTCCTTCACTCCCTCCCTCTTTCCATCCATCTTAAGCAACCTCCTCACTCTCATGTATTCCTTCCTTATTCTCTCTTTCTCTCATCATTCTTTTCCTCTCTTCTCTCTCACTCTCTCCCCTTTGCTCCTCTCTCCTCCCCACTCACCTCTCTCTTTATCTCCAACCTCATTCCCTCTCATTAAGTCTTTCTTTTTTTTATCTCTTCTTTATGTATCTCTTCTCTATCGTCTTGCTCTATCTTTTCATTATATCCATATCTCCCACTCCCTCTCTCTCCCTCCTCTTTCACTCTACGTCTCTTCATTCTCTAAATCCATGTCCTTGTCTTCTACCCTCCCTCCATCCCTCACACGCACTCTCTCATGTCCCTCCCTCTCTTAAACAACCACCTTTCTCACCCACTTTACTCTCGCCATCTCTCACACTCACTCACTTGATCTCTCTCCCTCTCTTTTACACTTGCTAAATATCTCTTATCTCTCTTTCATTTCTATGTCCCTTTCTCTTCTGCCCTCTTCTACTCTCCAACCTTCTCCCTCCTTCCCTCCCTCCCACCCTACCTCCCCAGCTTCCCCTAACTCTCTTGCTCTTTACCTCCTCTCTCTCCCCTCTTTCTATCTTTCTCTCTTGATCTCTCTTCATCTTTATCTCATCTCCATTTCTCTATCTATCTCCCTTCTATTACTCTCTCTTGCTTCTTCTCTATTTGTCTCTCATCTTCCCTTACTCTTCATCCCCTCTCTCTTTCTTTTGCTCTACTTCCATCTCTTTCCTACCTTATCCCTCCCTCTCTCTATTTTTTTTCATCATTTTTCTTTCTTTCTCTCTCCCCCTCTCTCTAATTCTCTTTCTAATGCTTTTCATTCTCTCACTTCCCTGTCTTACTCTCTCTTCCCTCTCTCTTACTCTCGTTTCCTCTCTCTCCCTTGCCCATCCTCCCTCTCTCTCCTTGTCTCTCTCCTACTCTCTTTTCTATCTATACCCATTGTTTTCCTCTATTTCTTTTGCAATCTATCTTCCCATATCTATTGCTTTGCTCCCTCACTCTCCCTCTATTTATCTTCCTCCCTCTCACGTACATGCTCCCTCTCTTCCTGCTTTTCCTAGGCCTCTGTCACTCTCCCTCCCCCTCTTTTTTACTCTATCTCCTCTCTCCCTCTTTTTCTCCCTCTCTGACCTTACCTCCCTCATGGTCTCTCTCTTATTATATATGCTTCTCTTTATCTCTCTCTTAAATCAATCTCACTCTCCCTCTCCATTTCTTTATCGACTCCCTCTATTATCTCACTCTCTCTACTCTCTCTACTCTCTCTACTCTCTCACTCTCTTTTCTCTCTCTCACTTACTCTATCTCGCTGTCTTTATCCCACCCTCTCTCCCTCTCTCTCTCATCTCTTTCCTCTCTCTCACTCACTCTCTCTCCCTTACTCCCTCCCTTCATATTTTTCTCTCTCACTCTTTCTATCTTCTCTATTTAACATCATGTCTTTCTTTCTCTCTTTCTCTCTCTAGCTTAATCATAGCTTAATCAACCTCATGCCTTAATCAACCTCATGCTTTTCTTCTCAATTTATCCCTTCCATCCTACCTTCCTCTCTTCCTATTCTGTTCTTATCACCGCCTCTCGCTCTTTCATTTACTTACCTTTCTGTACCCATCTCTCCCTCGCCTCAATCCCCTCTCTTCTCGTTCTCTTTTTATCTCTCTAGTTCTATTTTTCCTTGCTCTCTTTTCTTCCCTATCCTAGTCTCTATGACTCTTTCTATCTTTATTCTCTTTCTCCCCCACAACACCCCTATCTTGAAATCTCCCTCCCTCACTCTCACTCAATCCACCCTCACTCTTCTACTCTCCCACTTTCTTTTGTTCTCACTACCACTCGTCATCCCTCGCTCTCTCCCTCCCCCCTCCTAATCCTTACCTCTACCTAGAACTCACTCCATCCCACATTTTTCTACACCTATCTCTCTTTATCTCTCTCTCATCCCATTTCTCTTGCTTTTATCCCTCCCATCCACTCTCTCTCTTACTACCACCCTTCCTCTTTCTCTCTTTCACCATTTCTCTCTCTATCTCACTTTTCAGATGCTCATTCATCTCTAAATTCTTTATCTTCCTTTTATATCTCATGTTATCATTCTCTCTCTCTCTCTTTCTCTCTCACTATTACTCATTATCTCTTCTCATATTCTCCACCTCTTTGTTTCTCTCCTAACATCTTTGTTATTATTCCCTCTCTCTCTTCCCTTCCCATCTCTCTCTATTCCTCTTTCAATCTTTCTCTCTTTATC
>NW_018231694.1:85089-86696 GCF_001263595.1 Phalaenopsis equestris | reverse complement strand
CCTTTCTCACTCTATGTCTCTTCATTCTTTCTATCTCTCTCCTTCCTTCCAGCCCTCCCTCCCTCTCATGTCCCTCCCTTCGTTTCTTGCTCTCCCCCTTTCTCTCTCACTTTACTCTAACTATCTCCCATGCTCACTCACTCACTTGATCTCTCTCCCTTCTATTGCCTATCTCTTTCACACTTGATATATCTCTTTTATCTCTCTTCCATTTCTATGACCCTTTCTCTTCCACCCTCTTCTGCTCTCCTCCCTCTCCCTCTCTTCCCTCCCTCCAACCTTACCTCCCTACCTGCCTCTAACTCTCTTGCTCCTTACCCCCTCTCTCCCCCCTCTTTCAATCTCTCTCTCTTAAATGCTCTTCATCTCTATCTCATTCATTATTCATCAATCTCTCTGTCTCTTCTCTTACTCTCTCTTATTTCTTCTATATTTTTCTCTCACCCTCCCTTACTCTTTCATCCCCTTTTTCTTTCTCTTGCTCTACTTGCATCTCTCTTTTTCCTTCTCCCTCTCTCTCTATCTTTCTCCATCCTTTCTTTTTCTTTCTCTCTCCCCTTCTCTCTCATTCTCTCCCTAATGCTTTTATTCATTCACTTCCATATCTTTCTCTCTCTCACTCCTTTCTCTCTTCCCTATCTCTTACTTTTGTTTCCATCCTCTTTCCCTCTCTCTCCCTTGCCCATCCTCCCTCTCTCTCCCTGTCTCTATTTTACTCTCTTTTTTATCTATTTCCTTCCTTGCCCTCCATTTCTTTTGCAATCCTTCTTACCATATCTATTGCTTTGCACCCTCACTCTCTCTCTCTTTATCTTTCTCCCTCTCACGTACACTAATTCTCTCTCTTTTCCTGCTCTCCCGAGCTCTCTATCACTCTCCCTCCTCCTCTCTCTTACTCTCTCTCCTCTCTCTCCCTCTTTCTCTTCCTCTCTCCTACATTCCCTCCCTCATGGTCTCTCTCGAATTATAAAGCTTTCTCTCTATTTCTCTCTCTCTCATGCTAAATCACTCTCACTCCTCCCTCTCAATCCCTCTCAATCTTTTTCTCTAATCTCTCCCTCACTCTTTCTCCCCTTCTCTCTCACTCTCTACGCCTCTTCTCTTTTATTTCTCCCTCTTCGTCTCTTTCTCATTCAATCTTACTCTCTCTATTATCTCACTCTCATTATTCTCTTGCTCCCTCTTTTCTCTCTCTCTCTCCTCTCTCATTATCTCTCTCCTCTCTCATCTACTCTATCTCGTTCTCTTTATCCAACACTCTCTTCATCTCTATATCACTCTTCTTTCTCTCATCTATTTCCTCTCTCACCCACTCTCTCCCTTCTTCCATCCCTTCATGTTTTTCTCTCTCACTCCATATATCTTCTCTATTTATCTTCATGTCTTTCTTTCTCTCTATCTCTCCCTAGCTTTGTCATCCTCATGCATTTCTTCTCTATCTGTCCCTTCCATCCTTCCTCCCTCTCTTCCTATTCTCTTCTTATCACTGCCTCTCACTCTTTTATTTCTTACCTTTCTCTACCTATCTCCACCTCGCCTTTTTAACTTTTAATCTCTTTCCCCCTCTCTTCCCATTCTCTTATCTCACTGTTCTATTTTTCTTGCAC
>NW_018231694.1:83298-85036 GCF_001263595.1 Phalaenopsis equestris | reverse complement strand
CAATGCTCCTATCTTGCACTCTTGCTCCCTCACTCTCACTCAATCCGCACTCACTCTCCCACTCTCCCTCTTTCTTATGTTCTCTCTACCACTTTTCATCCCTCGCTGTCTCCCTCCTTCCCCCCAATCCATACCTCTACATTTATCTCACTCTATCCCCCATTTTTCTATATTTATCTCTCTCTATCTATCTCTCATCCCATTTCTCTCGCTTTTGTCTCTCCCATCCACTCTCTCTCCTAATACCTCCCTCCCACTTTCTATCTCTCACCATTTCTCTCTCTATCTCACTATCTTCAGTCCCTCACTCATCTCAAATTTCTTTATCTTTCTCCAATATTTCATGCTATCACTACTTTTCTCTCTCTCTCTCTCTCTTTCTCTCTCTTACTAACTACCTCTTATCATATTCTCCACCTCTTTGTTTCTCTCCTAACATCTTTGTTCCTATTCCCTTTCTCTAATTCTCTCATTTTTCTTTTCTTGCTCTCTCTTCTCTCTCAATCTCACACTTTCTTCTCGCACTCTCTCTCTCTTTCTCACTCTCCATTCTTCTCTTTCTATTTCTTGCTCTTTTTCTCTTCCTCCCTCTTCCTTTCCCTCACTCATGCCTTCCATCACTTCTTCACTCCCACTCTTCTATCTCGCTCTTTCTCCTTCTCTTCCATCTCTCCTCCCTCTCACACTCCCTATCTTCCTCTCTCCTTCCTCTCTCCTTCTCTCTGTTCTCCTACTCTCAGATCTCTTTATCTATCCACCCTCCCTGCCTCTATCCCTAACTCACTCGATTGTCTCTCTTCTCTCTTGACTCCTATTTGTATCTCTTCTTTCTCTCTCTCTTCTTGCTAAATCTTCTCTTTATATCTCTCTCTTCCACTCTCCTTCCCTCCCTCCCTCTCTCAATCTATTTCTCTTCTCTCTTATGCTCTCTCTCACTCTTTCTCTACCTACTAAATACTTTCTCTCCCTCACTCCATCTCTCATATTCACTCTCTCTTGTCTCTTCCCCCTCCTCATAGCATCTGTCCCTCCTTGCCTCCCTCTGTGTCTCTCTTCTCTTACTCTCCTTATATTACTCTTTCTCACTCCCTCTTTCTTTATTTCTCACTCTCAGTCTTCTTCACTCATCTCTAATTTCTTTATCTTTTTCCTATATTTCAAGCTATCACTCCCTTTATCTCTCCTTACTAACTATCTATTATCATTTTCTCCACCTCTTTGTTTCTCTCCTAACATCTTTGTTCCCATTCCTATTCTCTAATTCTCTCACTTCTTTCTTTTCTTGCTCTCTTCTCTCTCAATCTCAGTCTTTCTTCTCTCACTCTCTCTCTCTTTCTCACTTACCATTCTTCTCTTTCTATTTCTTGCCCTTTTTCTCTATCCCTGTCTCTCCCTCTCTCTTCCTTTCCCTCACTCATGCCTTCCATCACTTCTTCACCCCATCACTCTCTTCCTTCTATCTCGGTCTTTCTCCTTCTAATCTATCTCTCCTCCTCTCTGGTCTCTCACACTCCCTATCTTTCTCTCTCCTTCTCTCTATTCTCCTACTCTCAGCTCTCTTTATCTATCCATCCTCCCTGCCCCTATCCTTAACTCACTTGATTGTCTCTCTTCTCTCTTGACCTCTATATGTATCTCCTCTCTCTTCACACTAAATCTTCTCTTTATCTCTCTCTTCCACTCACCTTCCTCTCTAGCTCTCTCAATCTATCTCTCTTCTCTCACTCTTTCTCTACCT
>NW_018231694.1:80330-81487 GCF_001263595.1 Phalaenopsis equestris | reverse complement strand
ATACTTTGCTCTCCCCTTTCCCTATATTACACTCTCTCCTCTCGCCCACTCTTTCTCACCCTCCCGCCCTCCTCCCACTCTCACTTTTTTCCTCACTCCCTATTTCTCTTACTCTATCTCACTTTTTATCCTTCTCTCACTTTGTCTCTCCGTCCTCGCCTGCGCTCCCCCCCTCCCTCCCTATAACTTGATTCATTCTTCCTCTCTTCTCCCTTTATCTCTATCTCCCTCCCTCCCCCTACCTCCCTCTCTCACTATCTCACCCTGCCTCTCCCATGTCGTTCGTCTCTCTCTTCCTTTTTCATTAGCTCTCTCTTTAACTCTCTCTCCCTCTCCCACCCTCCCTCCTCTCTTTCTCTTTTTTATCTTCTTATTTTTGTTTTCTCTTTCCTTCTCACACTCACTTTCTCTTCATTTCCTACATCACTTCTCTCTAACATTATCCTTTGCTTTCTCTCTCTCTATATTTAACTTTCTCTTGATTTTTCTCATTTCTCTCTCCTCTTCTATCATTTTCCTCCACTCTCTCCTCCCCTCTCTTTCTCTCTTGGCTCGTCCCACTCACTTTTACTCTCCCTCTCTACTTTTCTCTCTGTCGTATTCTCCTCTCACGCTCTAAACCTCTCCCTCCCTTCATCTCTCTCTATTTCATTCTTACTCATGCATGTTATCTCTCTATTCTCATGCCTCCCCTTTTCTTTCTCTCATCTCTCTCTCCTCTTCTATCCCTCCCTCTCTTCCACTATCTCCCTCTCTCTCTTTCTCTCTTGGCCTGTCTCTCTCATTTTGACTCTCTCCCTCTCTACTATTCTCTCCTTCATATTCTCTCTCTCATGCTCTACATGTCTCCCTCCCTTCAACTCTCTTTGTATTTCATTCTCTCATGCATGCTCTTTCGCTATTCTCATGCTTCCTCTTTTCTTTCTCTCTCTGCCACTCTCTCTATCTAACTCTTGCTCACCTCTCGCATCTTCCCTACTTATCTCCTCCCTCCTTTCTTCACACTCTCTCTTACTCCCTCCCTCTTTCTCACACAATCTCTCCTCTCTCTATTTCTCTTCTCTCTCTTCACCTCTTTTGCCTTCTTTATCTCCCCTTCCCTCTCTCCAGCTCCTTTCTCTCTCTCCTCTCTCTGTGTTTATCCTTCTTTCCCTCCC
>NW_018231694.1:78798-79368 GCF_001263595.1 Phalaenopsis equestris | reverse complement strand
ATATCACTCTTGCTCTCACACTCTCTCTCTTCTCACTCTTTAAATCTCCTCCCCCTCTCTCTCTTGATCTCTCTCTTCTCTCTCTCATCCTCCCTCCCCCCTTCCCTTTCTCTTTCCCCATCTCTGCAAGCCTCATTCACTCTATCCCTTTCTCTCTCTCTCTCCTCCCTCCCTCTGTCACTCTCTATCTATCTCACGCTCCCTCTCCAATTCTCTAATCTCTCCCATCCATCCCTCTCTCCTCAATTTCCTTCTCCCTCTTATCTCTTTGTCACTCTCTCTATCACTCTCATTCTATCTACGACAATTCTCTATCTCTCCTCTCTCTTGATCTTTCACTTTCTCACACTCTATCCCTAGTTGGCTCACTATCTTCTCTCCCTTTTATACTTTGCTCTCCCTCCTTCTCTTTGTATCTCTCTCTCCCTCCCTCCTCGCTTTCCCTCTCCCTTCTCTTGCTTACTCTCTCCATCTCTCTCCTCCTCAAAAAGTCTCACTCACTTTCTTAGTCACTTTCTCTCCATAACCCCCTCTTCCTCTCAATTTTACACTCTTTGCCTCTCTCTCATC
>NW_018231694.1:69305-77547 GCF_001263595.1 Phalaenopsis equestris | reverse complement strand
CTGCACTGTCTCTCACTCATTCTATATCTTTCTCACTTCCTTCCTTCTCTGTTTACATCTCTTGGTTGCAAGCGTTATCTTTTCCCCCTGCACTCTATCTCACTTCCTCGCTCTCTCACACTCACGAGCCCTTTTTTCTATTCCTATCTTGCTTAGCCTTACATTCTATCTCACTCTCAGTCTCTTTTGACCTCTTTTGACTCTCTCCCTCTACTCCCTCTTCTCTCTTAAGATCTCTACTTTGTGGTCCTCTCTCTATCTCTTGTCCTCACCCAAAAATTTTCTTTTACTTCCCTCTATATTGTTCATATTTCTCTCTCCCCTTCCCTCCCACTGTCTCTACTCCCATTCCACCCTCTATCTCTCTCGTGCTCTATATTTCTCCTTGACACAATAGCTTCCACTATCGATCTCTCTCTCTCCTTTTCCCTCTCTCTCTCTCTTTTCACGCTCCCTCAACCTTGTTCTAACCTTCTCTCCACTATTTCTATAACCTTCTCTACTTTTTTCCCTCTCTCTCTTTCTCTCTATCAATATCTCTTTATCTCTCTCGCTCCCAATCCTATTTTTGCTCTAATTCTCTTGCTATTTATTCCTCTCTGTTCCAATCTCACTAATTTTCTCCATCACTATTCTCTCTCTTCTTTATCTCTATTCTCTCTCTTCTCCCCTTTCATGCTCTCTCTCTCACTCACTCGATCGCTCCCTTCCTCCCTCACTATTGCTCGCTCCTAGCCTCACTCCCTCTCTTCATCTCCATTTCTCTATATATCCTTGTTTAATTACCTTACTATCTCTCCCGTCATCATTTTCTCCCCTCGCTCTTCCTTCTCCTCCCTCTCTCGCTCCCTCTTACTCTCTCTTCTTTCGCTATCTTATTTCTTTCTGTCAATCTCTTTATTTTGCTGATATCTTTCTTATTCTCACTCTCTCTCGGTCTTCCTGTCTCTTCCTTTCTCATTCACTATACCATTATCTCACCCTCTCTTTCCTATTGTTATCTCTTGTTCCTCTCCCTCTCTTTTCCTCGCTCACTCCTCCCTCTCCTCCTTGCTCTCTTTCTCTCTCCCTTAATTGTTTTGTCTTTCTCTTCCACTCTCCACTCCTCCCACTCTTCTCTTTATCACCCTTGATCTCCCTCTCTTCTCTCTATTCTCACGCTCTCCCCCTTTCCTCCTCTATATTACTCACTCTTCTTCCCTTCTCTTTCTACCTCTCTCACCATTCCTCTCCTTCTCTCCCTCCTTCACTTCGTGTCTCTTTCTCTCTTACTTTCTCACTCTCCCACTAGCTTTACCACCCTCTCACTCCCTCTCGCTTCTCTCTCATTATTTCTTTCTCACTTTCTCTAGCTCTATCTCTTTCTCTGTCTCATCTCTCTCACTATTTCTTCCTCCTTTTCTAGCTCAATCTTCATTTTCTCTGCTTTCCATCTCTAGCTCTATTCCACTCTCCCTATCTTTCTCACTCTCGCTCTTTATTACTCCCTCTTTCTCTTGCTCTTTCTCACTCTCTCCCTTTCATTGCCTCTCCATAATTCTCTCTCTCAATCTTCTCATAGATTCTCCTTCCTTTTCTCTTTTCTTCTACGCTCATCTTTTCCTCTCACCCTCTCTCTCAGTCTACATCAATCTAATTGTGTCCCACTATTCAAGTCATTCTCATTCTCTCTCTCCTCCTCTCCCTCTCCTCCCTATCTTACCTCTCACTCTCTCTATCTTTTTGTTACTCTTTTCTATCCCTCTCTCTCGCTCCTCACTCTCTCCATATCATTAGCTCTATCCACCTCTCTCAATCTCTTTTTCCCTTGCTCTTTTTCCTCAATCTCTCACAATCTTTTTTTGTGCTCATTCTCACTCTCTCTCCCTCTCTTTCCTTCACACTCTCTCCCACTATATATACCCCCTCACTCTCTCACTATATCTCCCTCTCCTTATTGCTCTCTCTCTCACACCCTACCCACTCCCACTCTCTCCCTCTCCCTCCATCTCTCACACTCTCTATTGCTCTGACACTCTCACTCACTCTATCTCTTTCTATCTTTTGTTCCCTCTCTCACACCCAAACTTTCTCCCCGTCTCTGTTTTTTCTGCTATTCCTTTCTTGCTCTCCCTCCCTCCTCTCTCCCTCTCCATTTTTCACTCCCTCTCCCTCATTATCTCTGTTTTCTCTTTCTACATCTCTCTCATGCTATGTCTTTCAATTTCTCACTCTCGCTCTCTCACTCCACGACCAATCCCTATTAACTCACTCTTTCTCTTTGTCAATAAATCTCTACCTCTCTCCATTTACTCACTCTTTCTCTTCTCTCTCTCTCTCTCCATTCTCTATCTCTCTCCATCACACCCTCTCTCTCTCATTATTCTTTATCTCAACCCCTCTACATCCCACACACTCTCTCAATATTCTTTATCTTGAGTGAGAGAGAGCCGCAAGAAAGATAGAACAAGAGATAAATACAAAAGAAAGAGTGAGGGAAGAGAGCGAGAGAGAGTGTGTGAGAAAGAGAGATAAAGAGTGTGTGTGTGAGAGAGAAAGAGGGAGTGAAATAGGGAGGGAAAAAGTGCGAGAAAGAAGCGTAAGAGAGTGAGAAATAGTGAGAGAGATAAGAAGAGGGAGAGAAGAAAGCAATACAATAATAGAGTGAAAGGTGAGAAAAGAGAGTGAGCGATAAAGCAAGAGAAAAAATAAGCAAAGAAAGAGAAGGAAGTAAGAGGGATAGAAAAAAAAGAAAGAGAATGATAAATAGCGAGAGATAGAGGGGGGAGAGAAAGATAAGAGAGGGAGGGAGCAACAATAAGAGAGAGAATGAGAGAAATACGAAATACAGAGAGACTAAGGGAAGAAAGAGCAAGAGTGAGTGAGTGAGAGAGGAGAGGAAGACATTGACATTGAGTGAGAGAGAGAGAGAGAGAGAGGGAGGGAGGGAAGTAAGAAAGAGGAGAAGAAAGAGTGAGGGAGTATCGAGAGGGTTAAGGAGAGAAAGGGAGGGTATCTAACTCTTCTCTCAGTCTCTCACTCTTTGTGTCCCTCCCACTCTCCCTCTATCCCTCTCTCCTACTATCTTGATTCATTCTTCCTCTTTTATCTCTTTCTCTCTATCCTCCTCTTTCCCCTCTCTCCCTTCTTTCCTTCTCTCACTCACTCTCTTTCATTTTCTACATCACTGCTCTCTAACATTTTCCTTTGCTTCCTCTCTCTGTCTTACTTTCTCTTGATCTTTCTCATCTCTCTCTCCTTTTCTCTCCCTCCCACTTTTTTAATCTCTCCTGCTCTCTCTTTCTCCCTTGGTCTATCTCGCTCATTCTGACTTTCTCCCTCTCTACTATTCTCTTTGTCATATTCTCTCTCTCATGTTCTATGCCTCTCCCACCCTTCAACTCTCGCTATTTCATTCTTACTCATGCATGCTCTCTCTATTCTAATGCTTCATCTTTTCTCTTTCTCTTTCTCTCTCTCTCTTTCTAACTCTCTCTATCTACTCTTGCCCACCTCCCTCTTCTTCCCTACTTCTCTCCTCCCTCCTTTCTTCTCTCTCTCTTCCCTCTTTCTCAAACAATCTCTCTTCTCTCTCTTTACCTCTCTCACCTTCTTAATCTCCCCTTCACTCCATCTAGCTCCTCTCTCTCCTCTCTCTGTATTTATCCATCCTTCCCTCCCTTCATACCTCTCTCTCTTCTCTCTCTTCTCTTTTGTCTCTTCTCTCTTTATTCTCCCTCTCACTCTCCTTCACCCTCTCTTACACTCTCCCTCACCCACTTGCCCCCTTCCCCCCCTCCCTATCCCTCTCCCTCCCCCACTTCTACCCATTTTATTTTCTCTCCTTCTTGTTCTCTCCCTCCCTTCCTTTCTCTCTTCCTCCCTTTCTCTCTCTCACTCAATCTCTTTCCCCTTCTAACCCTTTTCACCCCTCACTTTCTGTCTCCCTTTTGGCACTTTATCTTTAACTTTTCTTCTATCTCTCCCACTATCGTACACTCTCGTTTGTCGCTATCTTCACTCATTTCTCTTGCACTCCCATCAATATCTATCTCTCTTACCCTTTCTTGATCTCAATCCCTTCGTATATCTCTCATTTATATGTCTCTCTCTTCTTCTCTCTCAACATCTCTTAGCCCTTTCTATCTTTTCTTATGTTCTCTCTCTCTCTCCTTCTCTCTCCTATACCGTCAATCATGCCTTCCATCTCTTCTTCACTCCATCTCTCTCCTTCCATCTTGTCCTCTTTAACTCTCATTGTCTTTCTCGCCCTCTCTCTCCCCCTCTCTCTCATCAGCTCTCTCTCACTCTCTCTTTATATATTCTCATTTAATCCATCTATCTCTCTCTTTCCATCTTGTCCTCTTTAACACACATTCTCTCTTTCTTTCCCTCTATCTGATTCTATCTATTTCCCTCCTCTCTCTCTCTCTCTTTTTGTATCTCTCTTCTTGCCTTCTTCCCCCGTATCCCTAATATCTCTCTCCTCCCTCCTTTCTTGCTTGCTTCATCTCACCCTTGCTCTTCCCGCTTTCTTTTGCCTGCACTCACAATCTCAATCTCCCCTCTTCCCTCTCCCCTTCACTTACTCTTCATCTATATCTCTCCCTCTCTCTCTCCTTCCCTCTCTATAATATCACTCTTGTTCTCATGCACACACTCTCTTCTCACTCTCTAAATCTCCTCACCCTCTCTCTCTCTTGTTTTCTCTTTCTCTCACTCTCCCTTCCACCTTTCCTTTCTCTTTCAACCTCTCTGCAATCTTTCTTTATTTCTCTTTCTCTCCTCTCTCTCTCACATTTTTTATCTATCTCACCCTCCCTCTCCATTCTCACTTTCTCTCTCATCCCTCCCTCTCTCCTCAATTTCCTTCTCTCTCTTCTCTCTTGGTCGCTCTCTCCCTATCACTCTCATTCACTCTGCGACACTTTTCTATCTATCCTTTCGCTTGCTCATTTACTTTCTTTCTCTCTATCCCTAGTCGGCTCACTGTCTTCTCTCCATTTTATATTTTTTCCCTCCCTCCTTCTCTTTATCCCTCCCCTTCTCTATTCCTACCTTTCTTTTTCTCCCTCTCCCTTCTCTTGCTTACTCTTCTCCTCTCTCAAAAACTATCACTCTCTTTCTCAATCTTTCACTCCCACTCTTCTTTCACTCCCACTCTCCTCCTTGCCTCTCCTTGTCAATTTTGCACTCTCCGCCTCTCCCCCATCCTTTCTTTTTCTTATTTATACTTTTCTCCCACTTTCTCGCCCTCCCTCTCTCGTCCAACTCTCTAAGTCTCATTCTTGTCCTTTTCCTCTCTCTCTCTCTCTTTCCCCTCGCTCTTCTTCTCTCACTCTCCCTCCTCTGCCTTTTTCTTTCTATCTTTTCATGTTTATATTCCCTCTGTCTCCTTCACCTGCTCCTTATTTCTCTTCTCTGTCTCTCTCATCTTCATCTAGCTATCATTTTCTCTCTTCCCCTCCCACTCTTACTCCACAACTCTATATATATCTTTGTCTCCCTCTCTTTCTCTCCCCTCCCTCTCCCTCTCTCCCTCTCACTCCCTCTCCCTCTGTCTCCCCCTCTCTCTATTCCTCTATCTCTCTCCATTCCTTTCTTCCTCTTTTATATTCGATCTATCTCTTTCTATATTTTCTATATCTCATGCTCTCTCCCTCTTTTTCTCTGACTCATTCTAATTCTTCCTCTCTTTATCTTTCTCCCTTATCTAGCTCTATTACTCTCCCTCTCACTTTATCGCTCCCTTTCTGTCAATCTTGCTCTCTTACCCTCTCTCTCTCCCTCTCTTTTATTAAAACTCTTACTCTCTTCTCTCATTCTCTGTCACTCGCTCTCTCTCAATTTCACTTCTTGCTCTATCTCTCTCTTCCCACTCACACTCACTCTCTCTATCCCTACCCCACTCTAACTCCATACACTCCTCCAAAACTTCCCAACACCTCTCTCCCTTTCTTCGCTTCCTATCTTTGTTCATTCTTCTCTCTCTTCCCATCTCACCCTCTCTTTAACTCTCTCTTTTTTGCTTCCTATCTTTACTCATTTGTCTCTATCTGCCCCTCTCATCCTCTCTTTAACTCTCTCTCCCCCTCCCTCTCTTGTTTACTTTAACTCTCCCTCCCTTATCTCCTTCATTCTCTCAATCATTCTTTCTTACTTACTGTATATCTCTTTTGCTCTCTCTATTCTCTCTTTTCTCCCTCTCACTACCTCTCTCTCTTTCTTGCTCTATCACACACTCTCTCTCCTAACACCTCCCTTTCTCTTTTCCTACTATCTCTTCTTTCATCATTATCTCACTCTCTCATTCTCTCTCTCATTATCTTTGTCTCTCTCTCTCATTATCTCTCTTGGTTGCTTGCATTATCCTTTCCCCCTGCACTCTCTCTCACTCATTCTATATCTATCTCACTTCCTTAGTCTCTCTCTCTCTCACACACACATACAGACTTGCTTTTCCACTTACCAACTCTCCATCATTTTATTTGGATACCTCTCCTATATTCACCTTCCATTATTTTTTAATTTTAACAGAGCACTTTTTTCTTTTCTCCTCTTGCTCACCTTTACATTCTGTCTTCCTCTCACTCTCTTTCACTCTCTTCCAACTATCTCCATCTTCTCTCTATTATATCACACCTTCATTTGTTGTCTCCCTTCCTCCCTCTCTTAAGCTCTCTACTTTGCGGTCCTCTCACCATCGCTCTTCCTCACCTTATATTTTTCTTTTACCTTCCTCTATATTGTTCATATTTCTCTCTCCCCTTCCCTTCCACTGTCTCTACTCCCATTCCACCCTCTATCTATCTTTCCCCTTCACACAATTCTCTCTCTCTCTCATGCTCCCTCAACCTTATTCTCACATTCTCTCTACTATTTCTATAACTTCTCTCATTTTTTCCCTCTCTCTCTTAGTATCTCTTTATCTCTCTCTCTCCCTATCCTTTGTTTGCTCTATTTCTCTTGTTATTTATCCCTCTGTGTTCTAATCTCACAAACTTTCTCCATCCCAATTCTCTCTCTTCTTTGTCGTTATTCTCTCTCTTCCCCTTCCATCCCAATTCTCCCTCACTCTTTTGATTACTCTCTTCCTCTCTCACTATCGCTCGCTCCCTTCCTCTCTCTCTCACTTCTGCTTTCTTTTGCTCTCTCTATCGATGTTCATCTTTCTCTCTTCCATTCCCTACTTCTTCTCCTCACTATCCCTCTATCCACCTTCAATTCCATCTATTTCTCTTTTTATATATCTCACCTTACATCTGTCTCTCTCTCCTCCTTCCTTTTCTCTCTCTCTGTTGCTTCCTCACCTCTCTCTCTTCTTTCTCTCTCCCTTCCACTATCTCTCCTATTCCTGTCCCCCACTCTCTCCCTCTCCCCATTCTCTCTACCTCGCTCCCTCTTTTGTCCCTTTGTACTGACACATTTCTCTTACTCTCTCTTTTATCTCATTCTCTCTTGCCTTATCTTGTTCTCAACCCCTTTCTCTGTCTCTCCCTCTCTTGGCCTATCTCCCTTTCAATCCCTTTCTCTCTCTCCTTCTCTTGCACTTACGCTCTATTTCTTCTAACACTCTCTCTTCCCACTATCCCATTCTCACCCTCTCTCTCGCTTGCTTCCTCACTCTCTTGCTCTCTTTCTCTCTATATCTTTCCTTTCTCCCTCCATATCTCTATATTTTTTCTCACTCTAGTGAGATCTCTCTTTTTCTTTATTCTCTCGCTCCTTCCTCTTTCTCCCTCTCTCTCTCTTCCTCAATCTCACACTCCCTCTCTCTCCATTTTTTTCTCCATTTCTCTTACTCTCTTCTTTTTACTCACTCATATCTTCTTTCGCTTTTCTTTATCTCTTTCGTTCTTTCTTCTCTTTCTCTTTTTTTGTTCTCCTTTTCTCACTCTTCTATGTCCCACTCCTAGATCTTTATCTCCATCCCTCCCTCTCTCCCTTTCTCTCACATTAACTTTTTTTGAGACTCTACTCTCTGAATCTTCTCTTGCTTCTCTTTCTTCTCTCACTCCCTTTGTTTCTCTAAGCTCTTACTCTCGCTCTTCATGCTTTCTCACCCCCTTTCTCTTAGTTTATTTTGCTTCTCTCTCACTCTCCCTTTTGGCCTCATTTCTCTTGCTCTCACTATTTATATCAATCTCTTACTCTCAATCTTCTTTTTCTCTCTCTTTATTTTTCACTCCCTCACCCTCTCTCTCCCTCTCTTAATCTCTGTCACTCTGTCTACCTTCTCTCTTTTACTCCCCCTCTCACTTTA
>NW_018231694.1:68244-68480 GCF_001263595.1 Phalaenopsis equestris | reverse complement strand
TACCTCCCTCCCCCACTTGGCCTATTCATCACCCACAGCCTTTCACTCTCAGCCTCTTATCACCCTCTTTCTAGTAGCTCTCTCTCACTCCTTATTGCTATATCTCTCTCCCTTTCTTCTAAACTCTCTCCCTATCTCCTATCCTTTCTCTCTTTTTCATTTACTTTTACTCCATTTCTTGCTCTCTCTCGCTCTCTTAGACCCCATCAAACTTACTCTTCCTCACTCTCTATCAC
>NW_018231694.1:66768-68188 GCF_001263595.1 Phalaenopsis equestris | reverse complement strand
CCTATCTCTCTATGTTACCTATCTCTCTATGTTTTAAGCCATTGTTCACCTCTTTCTCCCTCACTCACACACACACTCTGTCTCCATCTTCTTATTTCTCTCTCTCCGTCTCTCACACACACGCTCCCTCCCTCCCTCCCTCAATCTCTCTTGCTCCCTCCCTCAATCTCTCTTGCTCACTCTCTCCCTCCCCAACTCTCTTTATCCCTCTTTGACGCACCCTCTCTTTTATGTCTCTCCATATTTATCTTATTCTTTCTATCCCTCACTCTATCCTCATCTCTCCTCTCGTTTTTTCTCCGTTACTCTATCTCTCTCCCTTCATCTCTCCACCTTTCTCTTTGTGTCTCTCTCACTAGCTTGAGCACTCTATCTTCCTCACTTTCTCTCCTTCTCTTTTATAATCCCCTTCTTAATCTTCTCTATCATCTCTATCAGTCCTCTCTCTCTTCTCTCTCTTTCTCTCCACTCTCGTCCCCTCCCTCCCTCCTTACTTCCTCTCTTTGTGTCCACTCTCCTTCCCTACCTCATTATCTACCTCTCTCGCTTGCTCTTTCTCTCTATCATTCTCTCCCTCTTATTATCTCTCTTACTCTATGTACTTTCTCTCTCACTCGCTTGCTTTCTTTTCCACTCCCTATCTCTCTTTCATTTCAACCCTCAAAAACTCCCTACCTACGTCCCACTTTCTCCCCCTCCTCTTTTTTCCTTTTTTTATTTCCCTCTCCCTCCTTTCTCTACTCTCTTTATCTTCTTCAAACCATTCTCTCTCTCACTTCCACTTTTTCTCTCTTTATCTCTCCTGTTCTCTCTCAATCTCTCTCACCCTCTCTCTACTCTCTAACTCTCTCTCCCCTTCTCACCCTCTCATTTTCTTCCCTCTCTCTCTTTCTCTCCCTATAGATTCTCTCACTCTTCCTTTGTCCCTCTCTCTTTCTCTTGTATATCTATCTTCTTTAACTCCTTCCCTCCCTCCCTCATTCCTACCCTCTCTGTCTCAATCACCCTCCCTCCTTCACATCCTTTATCTCTTTATCGCACTCTCCCTCCCTTCCTTTCTTTTTACCTCACTCTTGCTCCATCTGTCTCTTATCATCTCTCTCACTCTCTATGACTCTCTCACTTTCTGTCACTCACTTTTTACTCTATCTCTCAATTTTATGCCTTCTCTCCCACTCGCTGACTCTTTCTCTATCTCTCTCATTCCAACCCTCAAACCCTCCCTCCCTACAGCCCTTTTTCTCCCCCTCCCTCTCTTCTTTCCTCTCTCTATTTCTCTCTCCCTCCGTTCTCTGCTCTCCCTATGATCTTGCATACATTGAGTTTATTGTGTTGTTTATTCCCTATTTTGAATTCAGCAATAATATTTGATTTTTCTATTGTTCATTTGCTGTATCTTACTCTTTCTAGCTCTATTTCT
>NW_018231694.1:65619-66745 GCF_001263595.1 Phalaenopsis equestris | reverse complement strand
ATCTATCTTTTTCCTTCACTTGTCTCTCTATCTCTCCTTCTCTCCACTGCTCGCTCTCACTCACTCACTTGCTCTCCCTCAATTGCTTTTGCTCTCTTTCATCTCTCCCACACCACTCTCTTCCAATCTCACCTATCTATCTCTCTGTCTTACATCAATCTTTCCCACTCTCTCTACCACTCTGCATCCCTCTCTCTGTCTCTCTCTCCTCTCTCCCTCTCTCACACACCCACCCTCCTTCCCTCCCTAGCTCACTCTCTCTCTCCCACTATCTTTCATTCTGGCAGATCCTACCTCTTTTTTATCTATCTGAACCTTTCTCTTTTCCCAACTCTGCCTTGCCTCTACATAATCTCTCTTTTTTTCCCTCCCCTTATCTCTCCCCAACTCTTTGCCTCTCTCATCTTTCTCTCCGTCTCTCAAACTCCCTATCTCAGTTTCTCCCAGTTGCTTGTTCATTCTATCTCTTGTTCATTCTATCTCTTTCACATTCTCTTGCCTTCACTCTCTTGCTCTCTCTCTTACTTATATCTTTATTAATCATCTCCCTGTCACTCTAACTCGCTTCACTCTCCCTCTCTCCTTCAATTCCTTTATCTCTTTATCTCACTCTCCCTCCCTCCCTACCACAATCCAACTCTCTCTATCCCACTCTCCCTCCCTCCAATTCCTTTATCTCGTTATTTAACTCTCCCTCCCTCCCTCTCTTTTACCTCTCTCTTGCTCTATCTCTCTCTCTTATCATCTCCCTCACCTTATCTTCTTTCTCTCTCTCACTCTCTGTCATTTGTTTTGTCTTTTCTCCCTATCTCTCTCTTTCTCGCCCTCTCTCCCAATCTCTATCTATTTCTCAATCTACACCTCATTACAACCCACAAACGCTCCCTCCCTACGTCCCTTTTTTTCCCTCTTCTCTATCTGCTTTCTTCTCTCTCTCTATTTCCCTCGCTCTCTCTACCTTCTCTCATACATTTTCTCTTATCTTTCTCTCTCTACCTCTCATATTCTCTCTCAATTTCTCTCTGTTTTGCAACTCTCTCTCCCCTTCTCTCCCTCTCTTTCTCTTTTCGTCTCTCTCTCCCTCCATATATCTCCCTCTCCTTCTTCCCTTTTCTCTCTCTCTTTC
>NW_018231694.1:65063-65360 GCF_001263595.1 Phalaenopsis equestris | reverse complement strand
TTTTTACAACTCTCTTGCTCTATCTCTCTCACTCTTTATAACTCTCTCACTCTGTCACTCGCTTTTTCTCTCTTGCTTTCCATATCTCTCTCTTTTATGCCCTCTCACCCACTCTCTGTTTCTTTCTCTATCTCTCCCTCATTCCAACCGTCAAACACTCCTTCCCTACTTCTCTTTTTTCCCCCTCTTTATCTCCTTTCCTCCCTCTATTTTGCTCTCCCTCCCATCTCTCCTTCCCTACCTCACTATTTACCTCTCTCGCTTGCTCTTTCTCTCTATCATTCTCTCCCTCTTATT
>NW_018231694.1:60404-64896 GCF_001263595.1 Phalaenopsis equestris | reverse complement strand
CACCATCCCTCCTTCTCCACCTCTCTCTCTCTCTCCCTCACTCTCCTTCATTCTATCTGAACCTTCCTCTTTTTTCTTTTTCAACACTTATCATACTCTCTCCATCGCTTTCTATTTACCATCTCTGCCGTACCTCTCTACATATCTTTCTCCTTCTTTTCCCTCCCTCTATCTCTCTCTCCTCCCCCACTCTTTACCTTTAATCTCTCTCTCATTCTCTTAACCTCCCTATCTCAATGTCTCTAACTTGTTTGTTTATTCTATATCTCTCACATTCTCCCTCCTTCGCTCTCTTACTCTCTCTCTTCTCTCTGTATTAATCATCTCCCTCTCAGTCTTACTCTCTTCACTCTATCTCTTCTCTTTGTATTAATCACACTCTCTCTGTCTCACTCTCCCTCCCTCCTTCACTTCCTTTATCTCTTTTCTTGCTCTCACTTCCTCCCTCACTTTTTACCTCTCACTTGCTCTATCCCTCTCTTATCATCTCTCCCACTCTCTATTACTCTCTCACTCTCTGTCACTCATTTTTTCTCTCTTTCTATCTCTCTATTTATTGCCCTCTCTCCCACTCTTTGTCTCTTTCTTTGTCTCTTTCTCAATCTCGTCTCTTTCTCAATCTCTACCTCATTATAACCATCAAACGCTCCCTCCCTACATCCCTTTTTCCCCCCTCTTTGTCTCCTTCCCTCTCTCTCCCTATATTTTCAACTCCCTTCTTTCAATCTCTATATTTTCAACTCCCTTCTCTACTCTCTCTACCATCTCTCATACATTTTCTCTTATCTTTCTCTCTACCTCTCATATTCTCTTTTAATCTCTTTCGTTATTTCTTCACTTTTTTTTTACTCTTTCGTGCATTCTCTCCCTTTTTCCACTTTCCCTCTCTATTTCTATCTTTTTATCTCCTCACCTATCCCTCTCTCTCTCACCGGTCTCTATCTTTCCATAGCTCCATCTCCCACTTTATATATCCCTCAACCTCTCCATCTCAACCTACTCTCTCCCCCACCTTCTCCCTCTCTCTGTCTTTCTCTCTAACACCTTATTGCTATTACCCTCTCCTTCTCTCTACTTTTCTGTCTCCCGTTCACTTATCCATTCTTTAGAGCTCCCTATCACTTACCTCATTGCCTGCTCCCTCACTTGCTCTCGCTCTCTCTCATCTCTCCCACCCCATCTCTCTCTCACAAGCTCTCCCTAACTCGCTCCAGCTTTCTCTCATCTCTCCCACCCCATCTCTCTCCACTATATACCGATCCCTCTCCCTTCTATTCCAACTCTCTTTGCCTTCACCTCTTTATCCCTCTCTCCTACTCCCTCTCACTCCCTCTCTCTCTCCCTCCCTTACACTTGTTCAATCTCTCTCTCCCATTACTCTCTTTCTCCCTCTTTGACCCTCCGTCTCCTTTCTTCCTCTCCATACGTATCTTATTCTCTCTCTATCCCTCACTCTCTCCATCTCTACCCTACCTCTCAATATGTCACTCTCCCTTTTTCTCCCTCTCTTAATCTCTCTCTCTTTCTCTTTACCTCTTATATTCTCTTTCTCCTCTCTCCTTCTCTCCACATCGTTTTCTTTGTCTCTTTCACTTGCTTTCTCAATCTATCTCTCTCACCCTTTCTTCTATTCTTTCCTGCTGTCTCTCTTATCTCTATTAATAGTCTTCTCTCTTTTTATCTTACTTTCTTTACTCTCCCTTCCTCCTTCTCTCACTCCCTCTCTTTGTGTCACCCTCCCTCACTCCATGCCTTTTCACCTCTCTCTCAAGCTTATCCTCTATCGCCACGCTCTAATTCTCTCACACTATCCTTTTCTCTCTCCCTCTATTTCTATCTCTCTCTCTCCCCATTTCTTTGTCTCTTTTTCTTGCTCTCACTCTCCCGAGCTCTTCTCTCATTATCTACATCTCACTCTCACTCTCTTCTGCCCCCTCCTTCCCTCCCTCCATCCCCTTACCTCTTCAACCTGCTCTATCACTCGCTGACTCTCCCCCTCTCTTGCTTAGCCTTTCATCTCTCTTTCTATTCAATCTCTTCTCTATCTTTCCCTCTTTCTCCCACTCTCTGTACTCACTCCCTTCCTACTCTCTCATTTCTCTCCTATCTCTATATATTTACCTCTCTCCCTCTCTCTCTCAATTCTTTCTCCTTTCTAAATCTCTTCTCTCTCTTGCTCCCTCCCACTCTCTCTCACTATTACTCTCTCACTTTTACTCTCTCTATCCCCATCTTTCCTTCGTTCTTTCTTTTTGACCCTTTTTCAATCTCTAGCTTCCTCTTTCTTTAATCACCATCTTTATTCTCTCCCTCTCTAATTTCTCTCTTACTTTCTTTCTCTTAACCTCCTGATTTGTTTCTCCATCCCTCCCTATTACCTCTATCTCTTCTCTCTCTACCCCACTCTCTATTTCCCTCTAATTCCCTCTCTTCCTCCTTCCTTCCCTTTCTATCTCGCTTGCTTTCACCCACACACTCTCTCACTTGTTCACATTTTTCGTCTCTCTTCTAAGTGTGCTCCCAACCACTCTCTCCTCCTCTCTATCATTTATTTGCTAACCATTGTTTGGCTCTCCCTCTATCACTCTCCATTGCTCTCTTTTTATCTCTCTCTCCCTTGCTCTCTCTTTTTTCTCTCTCTTCTTTTCCCTCCTTATCTCTTTGACTATATTTCTCTGTATTCTCTTCTCTTCATTAGAGGGGGTGGGTTAGATAGTCACATGGAGCACAAGAGAGATAAAGTATGAGAGAGTGAGAGAGTGAGAAAGAAATAAAGAGAGAGAAAAGAGAGGGGAAGAGGGAGAGAGGGAAGGAGAGAAAAAGAAAGAGAAGGATATATATAGAAAGAAACCAAGAGAGAAAGAGAGAAATGAGAGATAGAGAAATGGAGGAAGGATGTGCAAATAAAAAAAGTATAGATCAAAATGAGTGAAAGGGAGAGTAAGGGAGTCAGTCAAGAGAGATGAGGAGAAAGAGAAATGGAGACATGAAAGCAGGGGAGAGAAAATGAAAGAGAGGAAAGGAGAGGGAGTGAAATATAAGGATAAAGGGAGTGGGAGAGAAAGAGAAGGAGAGGTAGAGACAGAGAGAAGAGAGAGCAAGAAAGATAGTGTAAGAGAAAGGAGAGTAAAGGACAGTGAAAGAAGGAGAGTGAACAGTAAGATGGAGAGAGAGCGAGGTAGAGAACTAGAAAGGGAGCTAAAGACAGTGAAAAAAGCTAGACGAGATGGAAGAATGGCGGGTGACGAAGAAGCAAAATGAGATAAAGAAAAGAGAGGGAGGGAGGGAGAAATAAGTTGAGCAAAATTATGGAGATTCTGAGATAGAAAGAAAGAGGGAGTAAGCAAGATCAATGGAAAGAGAGATATAAAGTGAAAGAGAGTTGGGAAGTGAGAGAGATCTAGAAGAAAGTAAGAGATTAAGAGGGAGGGAGAGTGAGATTAAGAGCAAGGGGGAGAGTAAGAATGATGGAGGAAGGGAGAGACAGAGATTGAAATAGTGAGAGAGAACAAGCAAGGGAGCAAGAGAGAAATAAAGAGAGGGGGAGAGTGAGAACAAAAGTATGGTGAAGAGAGTAAGAGATATGGAGAGAGAGAAAAAGAGGAAATGAGGGAGGTATGGAGTGAAAGAGGAAGGGGAAGAGAGAGAGAAGTATGAGAGAAAGTAAGAAACATTAAGTGAGAGAAAAGAGAGAGAGAGAGTAAAGCAAGAGAGAGCTAGAGAGATGAAGCAAGAGAGAGTGTAAAAGAGGGAGAGATGGAGAGAGAAATGAAGGGAGCAAGTGAAAGGAGGCAGAGAGGGATGAAGCGAGAGAGAAGTGTGAGTGAAATTGAGAAGAAATGAGAGAGAAGAGGGGTATAGAGAGTGCTACAGAGAGGGAAATTGAAAGAGAAAGGTAGGGAGGGAGAACAATGGAGAGAGTGATGAATAGAGGGACAGACATGGTGAGTGAGGAATGAGAAGAGAGACTGACAAAAGAGAAAGAGAGAGAGATAGAGAGAGCAAGAGAGCAACAAAGAGAGATTAAATAAAGATCAAGAGAGTGAGAGAGAAAGAAAAAGAGAGATAGTGGGAGGGAATTTAAAGAGAGAGATAGTGCGCAAGAGAGGGATAGAGATAATGAGAGTGAAATAGTGAGAAGAGGGAGTTAGGAGAGATAGAATGACAGGAAAACGAGTCAGAGTTTGTGATAAGAAGGGAGGGCAGAAAAATGAGTTAGAGAGAGATAGGAGGAGTGATGGAGATGGAGAAGGGAGAGTGGGAGAGAAAGAGGAATGGAGAGTGGGAGGAAGAGATAAAGATGAGAGAGGAGAGGGAGAGAGGGAGAGTTTGTGTGTGCAAGGGATGGAGGAAGAGAACAAGTGAGTGAAGAGAGAGAAGAGAGTGAGAATAATAGAGAGAGGCCAATAGAGAGAGAGCACGAGATGAGATAGAGAGGTAGAGAAAAGACTGAAAGTAAGCAAGAGGGAAAGAGAGTAAGAAATAGATAGAT
>NW_018231694.1:59610-60346 GCF_001263595.1 Phalaenopsis equestris | reverse complement strand
TATGGAGAGAAGTTAGAGTGAGGGAAGATAAAGCAAGAGAAAATGAGTGAAAGAGTGAGGAAGAGAAATATAATGAGGGGAGGGAGAGAAGGATGGAGGTGAAAGAGGGAGTGAGTGTGTAAAAGAGAAAAAGTGATAAGTGAGAAAGCAAGAGTAAGAGAAAGAGTGAGAGAGAAAGCATGAAGGACATATAATATTAAAGAAGAGAGTAAAAAAGAGAGAGAGATAGCAGAAGGGCCCTGGAGAATGAGAGAGAGAAGGAGAAAGCATATAAACATGGGGGAATGAGAAAGAGGGTGAAAGAGATGGAGTGACAGAGGAAAAGAGAAAGGGAAAAGAAAAAGTGAGGAAAGATAGCGAGAGAATATAGAGAAAAGATAGTGAAAAGAGATAGAGAGAGGAGAAAGATAGAAGAGAACAAGAGTGAGGGATAAAGGGGGAGTAAGAGAATGAGAGAGGAGTGATAGAGTAAATGAGAGAGAGAGGAGAGATAGAAAGAGAGGGAGATAAAAATACAAAAATTAATGAAAGAGAGAAGTGAGAAGAGAGATGGATGGAAAGAGGAAGAGAGAGAGGGCTAAAATAAGAGAAGAAGGGTGTAAAGGGAGATCATGAGTGATAGAAAGAGAGGGAGAGAGAGTAAAATAGAGGGAGAGAGTGAGGGTGGTAGAGAGAGAAAAGAGCAAGGGAGAGAGATACTTTCTTCTTTCTTTCTTCCTTTATTTCTCTCTTTCCC
>NW_018231694.1:50557-59579 GCF_001263595.1 Phalaenopsis equestris | reverse complement strand
TCTCTCTCTCTCTCTCTCTCTCTTTCTCTCCTTTTTCTTTTTCTTTCTCACTCTATTTCCATCTTTATTTCTTCTTCTCTTATTTCTCTATCTCTCTTTCTCTAATTTCATTGCTTGCTTTCTCTCACTTGCTCTCCCTCAGTTGCTCTTGTCTTCTGCGTCTCTCTCACACCACTCCCTTGCAATCTCTACCTAATTCTTTCCTTTTCTATCTTTCTCTCTCTCTGTCTTACCTCAATCTTTTCTTCCCTCTCTCCCACTCCCACTCTATCTACATCTATCCATCCCTATATTTATCTCTTTTCCTTTCTCACACTCCCTCTCTCCCTCCATAACTCACACGCTCTCTCCCAAACTCTCTTTAATTATGTCTGACCGTACCTCTCTTTTCTCTTTCAGCATACTTATCATAATCTCTCGATCCCTTTCTCTTCTCCCATCTCTGTCTTACCTCTCCACATTTCTCTCTCCTCTTTTACCCTCCCTCTATCTCTCCCACACTATTTACCTCTCTCATCTCTCTCTTCGTCTCTCAATCTCCTTATCTCAGTCTCTTTCACTTGTTTGTTCATTCTATCTCTATCACATTCTCCCTCCTTTACTCTCTTTCTCTCTCTCTTACTTTTCTCTTTATTTATCATCTCTCTCCCTTTCTCTCTTCACTCTCTCTCCTTCCCTCCCGCAGTCCCCTCTCTTTGTCTCACCCTCCCTCCCTCCACTTTCTTTATCTCGTTATCTCACTCTCCCTTCCTCCCACTCTTTTTACCTCTCGCTTCATCTATCCCTCTCTTATCATCTCTCTCACTCTATCTTCTTTCTAGTTCACTCTCCATTACTCTGTCACTCGTCACTCGCTTTTTCTCTCTCTCCACATCTTTCTCTTTCTTTCCCTCTCTCACACTCTCAGTCTCTTTCTCAAACTCTACCACATTTTAACCCTCAAGCGCTCCCTCCTTACATCCTTTTTTCCTCCTCTATTTCTCCCTCTCTCTATTTCCATCTCGCTTCCTTCTCTACTCTCTCTACCATCTCTCATACATTTTCTCTTATCTTTCTACCTTCACCTCTCATATTATCCCTCAATCTCTTTCATTCTTTCTTCTCTCTCTTATTTAACTCTCTCTCACTTTCTGTCCCTTTTCTTTTCCCTCAATCTCTTCAATCTCTTTCATTCTTTCTTCTCTCTCTTATTTAACTCTCTCTCACTTTCTGTCCCTTTTCTTTCACTTTCCCGTTCTATTACCATCTTTCTATCTCTTCCTCTATCCCACTTTATCTATCCCTCATCCTCTCCATCTCACCCTTCTCTCTCACCCACTTTCTCTCTTTCTCCTTCCCTCTTTCTCTCAAACCTTATTACTATCACTCTCTCCTTCTATCCCCTTCTCTCTCTCCCAATCACTTATCCAATCTCAAGAGCTCTTTATCAGTTAGCCCATTGCTCACTCTCTCTCACCTGTTCTCCCTCACCCTCCTCTCATCTATCTCTTCATCTCTCCCTCACACACGCTCTCCCTCACACACGCCCTCACACACGCTCTCTCCCTCTCCATTTCTTTCTCTCTCCTTCCTCTCTTCCTCAATTTCTCTCTTCTCTCGATCTCTGTTCTCTTCACTCCTTCATAATCACTCTCTTCATCTCTTTTACTTTCTCATCCTCTCTCTAACTCACTTTCATTTATTATTTCTCTCCCGCTCTTTTCTCTCTCCCGCTCTTTCTATCTCTTGCTCCCCTCTTACACCTTGCTCTCTCTCTCAAATTTTTATCTCTCTTCCTTTTTCTCTCTCTCTCTCTCTCTCTCTCTCTCCCTTTATCTCTTCTCTCCTCCCACACTCTCTCCCTCTCACTCTTTCTCCCACTTTGTTTCTGTTTTGACCTCCCTCTTCCTCCCTCCCTCTTTATCACTCGCTTGCCCTCTATCCCTCTATCTCCCTTTCTCTCACCTTTCTCAAACAATCTTCTTTAAGTCGCTTCATCTCTTTTACTCTCACTATCTCTTTTGCTCGTCTCTTTCACTCTCTCCTACTCTTTTGCTTTCACCCTCATTGTCTCTCCTCTTTCTCTCTCCTCTTCTCCTCTTTCTCTCTCCCTCCCTTTTTCTAACTCCCTCTCTCCCCCTCACACCTTCCCTCCATCTCAATTTGTTCCTAAGATTCTTTTTCTCTCTCTCCCATATCTCTTTTCCATGATCTCGTTCTTTATCAATCTTCCTTCCTCTCTCTCTCCTACGATCTTTCTCTATCACTCTCCCATCCTCTTTCTTTCTCTTTCTCTTATATTATAACCTCCCTCTCACTCACTCATTTCTACTCATCTCTTACTCTATTTGCCTCTTTCTTTATCTCTTACTTTCTGTCATCTCTCTCCCTCTCTGCCTCCTCTTTATATCACTATCTCGCACTCTCTCCCTCTGTCTCCTCTCTCTCTAATCTCCTTATCTTGTTTCTTTCTCTCACTCCCTCCCTCTCTTCCTCTATCTCACTTGCTCTCTCCCCTTTCTTATATCTCTTGCACTATCAACCTCTTTATCCCCCTATCCTCATTCTTTCTCTACTCTCCATCCCTCCCTCCCAATTCCACTCTCATTTTTTCTCTCTCTAGATTGCACTTTTATATTTCTATCCCTCTCTCTAGCCTCCTTCCCTCCTTTCTCTCTTTCTGTCATAATACGTAGAGATAGAAAGATTGAGAAAGAGAGACAGAAATAGAGTAACAAAAAACTAAATTAGAGAGAAAGCAAAATTGAGAGAGTGATAGAGAGAACAGAGTGTGAGAAAGAGAGAGAGAGGGGGAGGGAGTATGTGTGAGAGTAATAATGAGAGGATGAGAGAGAGAGAGTGATAGATAAATTGATAGAAGAAAGAGTGAGGGAGGGCAAAAGAAGTGAGATGTAGTGAAAGAAAACACATGAGAGAAAGGGATAGAGGGATAGAAAGAGTGAGAAATGAGAGAAACTGAAGAGAGAGTAAGTGACAGAAAGGAGAGGGTGGTAGAGAGAGTGATTAAAAAGAGAGAAAAATTTTATTGTGAGAGGGAATGAAAGGGAGAGAGAAGAGGAAGAGAGAGTGAGCGAGAGGGAGAATAGGAGGAAAAAAAGAGAATTAGATAGATAAATAGAGAGAGGAAGATGGATGGAGAAAAGTAGAGTGATAGAAGGAGTTACAGAGAGAGAGAGATAGTGTTTGTGTGATGTGAGTGTGAGAGAAAGAGATAGAGAGGGAAGTAAAAGAGTGAGATGGAGAGGGAGGGAGTCAGAGAGAGACGGGGAGGAAGAATAAGGAAGAGAGAGTAAGTGAAATAAAGAAGGATATAGAGAAAAGGAGAAATGAAGAGAGGGAGAAAGAAATTGAGAGGAGAGAATGATAAAAGTGGGTGTGAAAGAGAGATATTAATCAAGGGAGAGATGAAAAGAGTGGGAGAATATAAGGAAAAAGAAGAGAATAAGATAGATAAATAAAGAGAGTAAGATGGATAGGAGAAAGGTAGAGTGAGAGAGGGATTTATAGAGAGAGAAAGAGTGTTTGTGTTATTATGTGAGTGAGAGAAGGAGATAGAGAGGGAAGTGAGAGAGAGATGGAGAAGGAGGGAGGGAGGGGAGAGAGAAATAGAGAGTGAGAAATTAAGGAAAGAGAGAAAAAGAGAGAAATAGAGAGAGAGGGATAGAGAGAATATGTGTGAAGTGTAAGAGAAAGTAAGAAGAAAGTAAGAAGAAAGTAAGAAACATTGAGTGAGAGTACATGGGGAGAGATATAAGTCGAGGGCCATAGAAGACAGAAGGAAAGAGAAAGTGTGTGTGGAATAACATGAGACAGAGAGTAAGTAAACAACAACAAAAGACAACAACAAAAGAAAGAGCAATAAGAGAGAGCAACAAAAGTTAGAGCAAGAGAGATAGAAGTGTAAGAGAGCAAGAAAGTGAGATTGAGTAAAGAGTGAGAGGCAGAGCAAAAAGGGAGAGATTGAGAAGGAGACAGATACAAGAAAGGTGTGAGAGAGATCGAAGAGAAAGATAGATGGAGCGAGAGAGGGAGAGAAAGAGAGAGATAAATTGAGAAGAAAGATTAAATGAACAATATAGAGTGAGTGAGATAGAGAGGGAGGGAAAGCAAGAGAATGTGTGAGTGAGAGATAGAGCGAGATGGAGAAATAGAGAGGGAGGGAGATGGATTAAGGGAGAAAGAGAGAGATCGAGTGAGTGTGTGTGTGTGAGATAGAGAAAGGAAGAAAAAGTGAGCAAGATATAGTGGGGTAGAGAGAGAAAGAGTGAAAGGAGAGTGAAGAATGAAGATAAAGAAAGTGAGACGAGAGATGAAAGGTTGAGCGAGAGAGGGGGAGAGTGAGCGAGTGATAGAGAAGGTGAAAGAGATACGGGGGAAGGAGGGGGGAAGGAAGGAGGGAAGAAGAGGGCACAAGAGAGTGAAAGTGAGAGTGAGAGTGAGATGTAGAGAGTGCTGGATAGATGGATAGAAAAAGTGAAATGAGCAAGAGAAATAGAAGAGAGAAATGAAAGAGAGTGAGAAATAAGGAAATTTAACATAAAGTGAATTTGAAAAGACAGGGAGCGAGACATAGATAAATGTAGATAGAAAATGAAAGGCAGGGAGCTTAACAGAGAGAAAGGAAAAGAAATAATGAGAGAAATATAGAGAGAAAATAAAGTGAGGGAAGAGAAAGAAAGAGCGGGACAGAGAGAGAATGGCAGAGAGTGCAAGAGAGAGATAGATAAAGAATAAAGGAGGGAGGACTAGATGGAGTGTGTGTGATAGAGGGAAAGTGAGTGAGTGTGAAAGAGAGATGGAGGGTGAGAGAGAGAGAGCAAGAAAGAGGGAGGGAGGAGTGAGAGAGAGTGTGTGTGAGAGAATGAGTAAAAGAGAAAGATGGAGGGGAAGAGAGAGTAGGGTGAAAAGGTGAGAAATATGTATAGAGAGATCATGGTAGAGAAAGTGTGTGTGTGGAAAGAAGGAGAGAGAGAGGATAAGAGTAAACTAGAGAGAGGGTGAGAATGGGAGGTAGAAAGAGTGAGAGAGAGAGGTAGTGAGAGAGTAGAGATGGGGAACGAGAGAGGGAGAAAGAGAGGAGTGAGAGAGAGGTTGAAAGAGTGGGAGAGGGGGAGAGAGAGGAAGGGTGAGAAAGTAGGGGGAGAGAGGGAGAAAGGAGTAAGAAGAGAGGAGAAAGGAGAGAGATGAGTGAGAAAGAGAGAATTAGCAAGAGAGAAAGAAAGTGGGAGGAAGGAAGAGATAGAAAGAGTAACGGGGTAGAGGGATAGAGAAAGAGAAAGAAAGAGAGGATAAAGGAAGAGATAGTGCCAGTGAGTGAGAGAGAGAGAGAGAGAAATGGTGAAATGGGCAAGGACTAGAGAGACTGCAACATAGAGGAACAAAGGGAAGTGAGGTAGGGAAAGAAGTTTTATAAAGCGAGGAAGATATAGAGAGTGGCAGAGATGTAGGGAGAAGAGAGAGCAAGAAAGATGTAGACTATGTTGGAGTTAGAGAGAGGGTTATTGAGAGAGGGGGGATATAGGAATCACAAAAGAGTGAGGAAGGGAGAGACAAACAAAGAATTCATAAGGGATAGAATGAAAAGATAGAATGAAAGATAGAAGTGAGAGAGTCAATGTAGGTGAGAGATGAGGGAATGTGAGTGAGAGAGGAGCGAGTGTGAGATAGAAAAAGGGAGAAAGAGAGTGAGAGAGAGGGGAGGGACAAAGATGAAAAAGAGAGTGAAATAGTGAGAGAATGTTAAAAGAGAGGTTTCTGGAGAGAGGAAGATAATGATAGCAAAAGGAAGGCAGAGAAGAAGGCAGAGAAATATAGAGAAATATAGAGAGCAAGAAAGAGGTAAAGAGAACTATGAGAGAGAGAGTGGCAAGGAGATTGACCGAGAAAGTGAGAGGAATAAAGAGGGAGGGATAGATAGTCGGCACATAGAGCACAAGAGTGATAAATTATGAGAGAGTGAGAGAGAAAGAATGAGAGAGAAAAGAGAGGGGAAGGGGGAGAGATTGAGGGAGAGAGAAAGAAAGAGAAGGATGTATAAAGAAATAAGCCAAAAGAGAAAGAGAGAAGGTTGAGATAGGGAGATGGAGGAAGGATGGACAAATAAATAAAAAGTGTAAATGAAAATGAGCGGAAGGGAGAGGAGAAGAGAGAGAGTAAGGGAATGAGTCAAAGATTAAGGGGTAGGAGGGGAGAGTGGGAGTTACTCGCTCTCTCATCTAGCTCTCTCTTTCTATTGCTCTATGACTCCCTCTCTCTTGCTTTCTCTCCCACTCTCTCTCCGCTTCACGCTCTCTCTCCAATCTCTCGCCTTCTCTCTTACTCATTTTTTTCTTCTCCCTTTCTTATTATCCTTCTTACCCTTGCTTGTGCTTGCTCTCTATTTCCTTCACTATCTCTTTGCTCTCTCACTATATCTCTCATTCTCCCTTTCTCTCTATTTCTCTCTTGATCTCTTTCTTTTCTAACTTACTCTGTTCATTCTTTTTCTAACTCTCTCTCCCTCTCTCCATCTATTGCTCTCTATACTCTCTCCCACTCTCTCTCTTACCCTCTCGCTTTCCTTCTCTCTTTCCTTCTCTCCCTTCTTCACTCTCACTCTCTAACTTTCTCTGACTCTCTCTCTTTCTTTCACTCTATCCATCTCTCTCTCCTTTCTCTACTCTCTCGCTCTATCTATCTCATTCTCCCTTTCTCTATCTCGCTCTCTCCCTCCCTCCTCTCTTTTCACTCATTCTTTCTCTTTTCTTCCTTTCTTTCTACCCTCCCTCCTTCTCCCACTATCTCACCCTCCCTCCCTCTCCCATATCTTTTTCTCTCTCTCTTTTCCCACTCTAGCATACTCTCTCTTATATTTCACTCAATCTATACTCTTGTTCCCTTTTATTATCTCTCATACTTTCTCTCTCTCGCTCTCTCTTTCCTTCACACTCCACCTCTCTCCCCCTTTATATCACTCTCTTTTTGACCTACGCTCTCTCTATCTCCCCTCCCTCTCTCATTCTCTCTTTATCACTCTCTTTTATCTCTATTCTCTCTATTCTCTTTACCCTATCTTGCTTGCTTTAATTCCTTCTCTATCCCTTTGCTCTCTCCAGTCATTTATATTTTTTCACTTTCACCCTTCTTTTCTCACTCTCTCTTCTAGTTCTCTCTTTCTATCGGTCTTTGCCTCCCACTGTCTCCCTCTTTAAAATTCCCTCATCCATCCCTTCCTACTCTCTATCTCTTTTCTTCTCAGTTACTTTATCTCTCTTTTTCTTTCTCAAACCTCTCTTTTTTCTCCCTCTTAATATTCCTACTCTCTATCTCTTTTCTTCCATAACGCTCTATTTTTTCTACATTCTCTTTATCTCCCTCTCGCCCTATCTCCCTTCATCTCCCTTTCTCTTTTCCTACTATCTCTCTTCTTTCCTCTCTCTCTCTCTCATTATCTCCATCTCTCTCTCACTATCTCTAATGCTCTCTCTCTCTCCCTCTCTCTCTCTCTCACTCTCTCTTTCTCTGTTTACATCTCTTTGTAGCAAGCGTTATCCTTTCCCTCTGCACTATCTGTCACTCATTTTATATCTTTCTCACTTCCTTATCTCTCTCTCTTTACATCTCTTGGTTACAAGCGTTATTCTTTCCCTCTGCACTCTCTCTCACTCATTATATATATATATATATATATCTCATTTCCTCGCTCTCTCTCTCTCACACACAGACACACTTGCTTTGTCACTCACTTACTCTCCCTCCCCTTAGTTGGATACCTCTCCCATATTCACTTCACAAATTTTTTGAATTTTTACCGAGCCCTTTTTTCTATTCCTCTCTTGGTCATCCTCACATTCTATCTCTCTCTCACTCTCTCTCTCACACTCTCTTTTGACTGTCTCCATCTACTCTGTATTCTCTCTCTCCCTCACTTTTCCCCTCCCTTCGTCCCTTGCTCATGTTATTTCTCTCTATCCCTATATAATTATATCTAGTCTTTCTCGCACTTTGTATTCTCTCTCTCCCTCACTTTTCCCCTCCCTTCGTCTCTCTCTTAAGATCTCTACTTTGTGGTCCTCTCTCTGTCTCTTGCCTCACCCAAAATTTCTTTTTTACTTCCCTCTATATTGTTCAATCCCCTTCCCTCTCACTGCCTCTACTCCCATTCTACCCTCTATTTGTCTCGTGCTCTATCTTTATCCTTCACACAACAGCTTCCACTATCTCTCTCTCTCTCTTTCATGCTCCCTTAACCTTGTTCTCACTTTCTCTCCACTATTTCTTTAACTTTCTCTACTTTTTTTCCCTCTCTCTCTCTTTCTCTCTCTCAATATCTCTTTATCTCTCTCCCACTCAATCCTATTTTTGCTATATTTCTCTTGCTATTTATTCCTCTTTGTTCCAATCTCACTAACTTTCTCCATCCCTATTCTCTCTCTTGTCCCCTTTCATGCCCTCTCTCTCACTCACTCAATCACTCCCTTCCTCCCTCACTATTGCTCGCTTCCTGCCTCACTCCCTCTCTTCATCTCTGTTTCTCTATATCCTTCTTTAATTATCTTACTATCACTCCCATCATCATTGCTCTTTCTTTTTCTCTTATTATATCTATCTTCTCTTTTTTACTCTCTACATCTCTCTAGCTTTATCTCTTCGATGCTTTCTCTATCAATCTCCTCCAATCCCCCTCTTTCATTTCTATTTTCTTACCTCCCCCAATACTTAGTATCTCTCTCTCTCACTCTTGCTCTCTCTATATCTCTCTCACTCCCTTGCTCATGTTATTTCTCTCTATCCCTATATAATTATATCTAGTCTTTCTCGCACTTTTCCCTTCCCCTTTCTCTCTCTCCATGTCTTTCCTCCTCTCTGATACTCGCTCTCTCTCCCACTCTGCACCTCTACCTCACTCTCCCTTTACATTTTTCCCTTTCTCCATATTACTTTCATTATTTCTCTCTTCCACTCTCTTCGTCCCTCTCACTCACTTCTTTCTTATCTCTCTTGCTCACTTGTTTGCTCTCTCTCTTCTTTCTCTCACCCTCTC
>NW_018231694.1:43610-49291 GCF_001263595.1 Phalaenopsis equestris | reverse complement strand
TCTCTCTCTCTCTCTCTCTTTCTCCTACTCTCTCTCTTTTCTTCTCTCCATCCTTAGCTTCCTCTTTTCATCTCTTCCTCTATTTCTCTATCCCTCTCTTCTCTCTCCCCCTCACTTTCTTCACCTCTATCCCTCTTTTTCTCCCCTCGTTCTCTCTTTCTCTCCATTTCCCACATTATCTCACAATTTAATTGTCTCTCCACTCTCTTATTTATCCCTCTACCTTCTCTTACTTATGTTGCTCTCTCTTCAATATCATGCTCTCTTACTGCTTCTTGCTTTCACTCTCTTTCTATTTCTCTCTCTCTCTCATCTATATATCTCTTTTTTTCACATTGCATGTCTTTTCTCTTTCTTCTCATTTTCTCTATTCTATCTCTCGATCATTTTCTCTCTCCACACACACACACACACACTCTCTCTCTCTCTCTCTCTCTCTCTTTGTCACTCTGTTTTCATTTCATCTCTCGCCCTCCGTCTCCCATTATCTCCCTCTCTGCCTTTCAACTCTCTATCTGCCTCTATCACTATCCCTCCCTCCTGCTGCCCCTTCCTCTCACTCATGCTTTCCATCTCTCCTTCCATCTTGTCTTCATCTCTCAACTCCCTCCCTCTTTCCTCTCTTCTCTCACTCTCTTCTTTTTTTCTCTCTCTTTCTCTCTATCTATTTCTCTCTCTGCCCCTTTCCATCCCCCTCTCATTTTCTCCCTCTCTGTATACTTATATATCTTTCTCTCCCTCCTTACTGTCTCTCACTTTTTGTACCTCATAATCATTCTCTCTTTCTCTCTCTCCTCCTTTGTCTATTTATATATCCATCACTCTCACTCTCTCTCCTTTGCATTCTCAATCTTTCTCTCTTTTCCTATCCCTCTCTCCCTCTCTCTCTTCCATGTTATCTCTCTTGCACTTTCTCTCTCGTCTCACTTTTTCACAATCCTTTCTATTTCTTTCTCTCCCACCCTCTTGCTTGCTCTCTTTCCTCTGTCTACCTCTCTCTCTCACACACACATGCCCTCTCCCTCCCTCTATTTCTTTCTCTCTTCGTCTCGCCTTATATCTCTTTTACTCTTCCTCTCTTTCTCTCACTCTGTAATGTCTCTCACTATTTATACTCTCTCTCCTTATCCCTCTGTCTTTCTTCCTATCTTTTTCTCCCATTCTTTCTCTTTCATTCCCTCCTCTCACTTCACTATCTCACTCTCGCTCACTTCCACTCTATCTCCTTCTCTCTTTGTCTCCTTCTATCCCTCCTTCCCTCCCTCCCTCCCTCCCTCTCCCTATTCCCCTCCTAATCTCTCTTCCACTCTCTCATACTTCTCTCTATCCCTTGAACTCTCTATACATTTTTGTCACAATGTTTCTTGATATATCTATTTTTTTCGCTCTTCCTCCCTCCATCCTTGTCTTCCTCTCACTCCATCCCTCTCTCTCCCCTCTTACTCCCCCTCTTTTACTTTCTTTTCTCTTTTCTCTTTCTTGTGACTTTTCTCTCTCTTGCTTTCTCTCTCTTTCCTTCTCTATCTCTTTGCTCTCTCTCCATCTCTCTTGTTTTCCTTTCTCTATACCTTTTCTCTCTCACCATCTCTTTCTCTCTCTTGATCTCTTGCTTCTGAAACTCACTCTCTTCTTAGTTTTTATATCTTATCTCACTCTCTCACTTAGCCTCCCACGCTCCTTCCCTTTCTCCCTCCCTCACTCTCATTCTCTCACTTCCTCTCTCTATCGCTCTATTTATCTCACTCACCCTCCCTGTCTCTTCCATGCCTTTCTTCTCCCTTGCTCTCTCTCTTATTTTTCTATCTCATTAATTATCTCCCTCTCTTATGCCTCCTCTCTCTTTCTCATACTCTCTATTCTCTATCTTCTCCTTTTTTGCTCTTACTTCTATTTTATCTCTTTCATTTCCTACATCTTTTCTCCTCAACCTTCTCTTTTGCTTTTTCTCTCTCTATTCTTTATCACTCTCTCATGCTCTCTGTTTTCTCACTCTTCCCCCTCTCTCTCTCATGTTCTCACTTCTTTCTCTCACTCAGCTTGCCTCTCACTTTTACTCTCCCTCTCTCTATCACTTTCTCTCTTTTACTTTATAGCTCTCTCCTTTCATCTCTCTCTATTTTTTTCTGACTCTAAGTTTATCAATCTATTCTTCTGCTTCATCTTTTCTCTCCCTCCTCCATCTCGCTTTTTGTCTCCCTATTTCTCTATCTCTCTTGTACTCTTTCTCATTTTCCCTATCTTTCGACCTCTCTCTCGCACTCATTCCCTTTCTTCCCAATCACTCTCCTCCCTCTCTCCTTCTCACACTTTCTCTCAATCTCCCCTTCCCTCCCTCTCAATCTTCTCTCTCTACTTTCTCTGTCTATCTGCTTCTCCCTCTCTCAATACCTCTCGATCTTCTCTCTTTATTCTCTCTTTATTCTCTCTCACTCTACCTCCCACACTCTCACCCTCTCTCTTAGTCACTCAATTCTTTCTTTCATATTTATCCCTCCTTCTCACTCTCCTTTCTCCACCCACTCTCTCCTCCTCACCCTACCCTCCTACTCCATTTCTCTCTCTCTCTCTCTCTCTTTTTGCTACTCTCTTTCTTTTCTTCTCTCCATCTCTAGCTTCCTCTTTTCATCTCTTCCTCTATTTCTCTATCCCTCTCTTCTCTCTCCCCCTCACTTTCTTCACATCTATCCCTCTTTTTCTCCTCTCGTTCTCTGTTTCTCTCCCTTTCCCACATTATCTCACAATTTAATTGTCGCATCTATATACCTCTCTTTTTCTCACATGGCATCTTTCTTCTCTTTCTTCTCATTCTTTATATTCTATCTCTTGATCATTTTATCTCTCTTTCTTAATCTCCATCCTTCTCTTTCTCTCACTCACACACTCTCTCTCTTTCCATTTCATCTCTCGCCCTCCGTCTCCCATTATCTCCCTCTCTACCTTTCAACTCTCTATCTGCCTCTGTCACTCTCCCTCCCTCCCGCTTCCCCTTCCTCTCATTCCATCTCTCCTTCCATCTTGTCTTCATCTCTCAACTCTCTCCCTCTTTCCTCTCTTCTCTCACTCTCTTCTTTTTTTCTCTCTCTTTCTCTCTATCTATTTCTCTCTCTCTCCCTTTCCATCCCACACTCACTTTCTCCCTCTTCCTCCCTCCCTCTTCCTCTCCTCATAATCTTATACTCTCACTCACTTTCTGTACCTCATAATCATTCTCTCTTTCTCTCTCTCCTACTTTGTCTATTTATATTTCCATCACTCTCACTCTCTCTCCTTTGCATTCTCAATCTTTCTCTCTTTTCCTCTTCCTCTCTCTCCCTCTCTCTCTTCCATGTTATCTCTCTTTCACTTTCTCTCTCGTCTCACTTTTTCACAATCCTTTCTATTTCTTTCTCTCCCACCCTCTTGCTTGCTCTCTTTCCTCCCTCTACCTCTCTCTCTCTCACACACACACGCCCTCTCCCTCCCTCTATTTCTTGCTCCTTTTGTCTCGCCTTATATCTCTCTTAATCTTCCTCTCTTTCTCTCACTCCCTAATGTCTCTCACTATTTATACTCTCTCTCTTGATCCCTCTGTCTTTCTTTCTATCGTTTTCTCCCATTCTTTCTCTCTCATTTCCCCTCTCACTTCACTATCTCACTCTTGCTCACTTCCTCTCTATCTCCTTCTCTCTTCACCTCCTTCTATCCCTCCTTCCCTCACTCCCTCCCTCTCCCAATTCCCCCTATTCCCCTCCCTATTCCCCTCCTAATCTCTCTTCCACTCTCTCATACTTCTCTCTATCCCTTGATCTCTCTATACATCTTTGCCACAATATTTCTTGATATATCTATTTTTTCGGCTCTTTCTCCCTCCATCCTTGTCTTCCTGTAACTCCATCCCACTCTCCCCTCTTACTCCCCCTCTTTTACTCTCTTTTCTCTATTCTCTTTCTTGTTATTTTTCTCTCTTGCTTGCTCTCTCTTTCCTTCTCTATCACTTTGCTCTCTCCATCTCTCTAGCTTTCCTTTCTCTATATATTTTCTCTCTCTTGATCTCTTGCTTCTCAAACTCACTCTCTTCTTACTTTGTATATCTTCTCTCACACTTTATCACTTAGCCTCCCACCCTCCTTCCCTTTCTCCCTCCCTCACTCTCACTCTCTCACATTCTTTCTCTCTGGCTCTATTTATCTCACTCACCCCCCTCTTCCATGCCTTTCCTCTCTCTTGCTCCCTCACTCGCTCTCTCTCTTCTTTTTCCCTCGCTTTAATTATCTCCCCTCTTATGCCTCCTCTCTCTTTCTCATACTCTCTATTCTCTATCTTCTCCTTTTTTCTCTTTATTCTATTTTATTTCTTTCATTTTCTACATCTTTTCTCCTCAACCTTCTCTTTTGCTTTTTCTCTCTCTATTCTTTATCACTCTCTCTTGCTCTCTCTTTTCTCACTCTCTCTCTTCTCCCCCTCTCTCTCATGCTCTCACTTCTCTCTCACTCAACTTGCCTCTCACTTTTACTCTCCCACCTCTATCACTCTCTCTTTTACTTTATACCTCTCTCCCTTCATTTCCTCTATTTTTTTCTCACTCTAGGTTTATCAATCTATTCTCCTGCTTCATCTTCTCTCTCCCTCCTTCTCCATCTCAATCTCTGTCTCCCTATTTCTCTATCTCTCTTATACTCTCTCTCATTCTCTCTATCTTTCGACCGCTCTCTCTCACTCAGTCCCCTTCTTCCTAATTGTCACTTGCTGTCTATCAATTTTACTTCTTGCTCTATCTCTCTCCCCACTCCCACCCACCCCCTCTTTCTCTATCTCTCTATCCCTACCACTTTAACTCCATACACACCTCCATAACCTCTCAAGAATTATCTTTAATCATTTTTTCTCTTTCTACACCTCCAACCCTTTCTTTAACTCTCTTTTTTTGCTTCCTATCTTTACCCATTTGTTTGTATCTGCCTCTCTCTTCCTCACTTTAACTCTCTCTCCCTCTCCCTCTGTTGTTCACTATAACTCTCCCTCCCCTATATCCCTCATTCTCTCAATCTTTCTTTCTTAGTTACTTTATCTCTCTTTTTCTCTCTCAAACCTCTCTTTCTTCTCCCTCTCACTATCTCTCTCTCTTTCTTGCTCTATCCCTCTTCCTATCTCCCTACATCTCCCTTTCTCTTTTCCTACTATCTCTTCTTTCCTCTCTCACTCTTTCTCATTATCTTCATCTCTCTCTCACTATCTCTAATGCTCTCTCTCTCTCTCTCCCTCTCTCTCACTCTCTCTTTCTCTGTTTTCATCTTCCCTGTTTACATCTCTTGGTAGCAAGCATTATCCTTTCCCCCTGCACTGTCTCTCACTCATTCTATATCTTTCTCACTTCCTCGCTTCTCTGTTTACATCTCTTGGTTGCAAGCGTTATTGTTTCCCTCTGCACTCTCTCTCACTCATTATATATTTATCTCACTTCCTCACTCTCTCTCTCTCACACACACACACACACTTGCTTTGCCACTCACTTACCCTCCCTCGCTTTAGTTGGATACCTCTCCCATATTCACTTTACAAATTTTTTAAATTTTTACAGAGCCTTTTTTTTATTCCTCTCTTGATCATCCTTACATTCTATCTCCCTCTCACTCTCTCTCTCTCTCTCTCTCTCTCTCTTCTGACTCTTTCCATCTACTCCCTATTCTCTCACTCCCTCATTT
>NW_018231694.1:40085-43578 GCF_001263595.1 Phalaenopsis equestris | reverse complement strand
CTCCCTCCCTCTCTCTCTTAAGATCTCTACTTTGTGGTCCTCTCTCTATCTCTTATCCTCACCCAAAATTTTTCTTTTACTTCCCTCTATATTGTTCATATTTCTCTCTCCCCTTCCCTCCCATTGTCTCTACTCCCATTCCACCTGTAACCTCGTGCTCTATCTTTCTCCTTCACGCAATATCACACAATAGCTTTCACTATCACTCTCCTTCTCCATCTCTCTCTCTTTCATGCTCCCTCAACCTTGTACTCACTTTCTCTCCACTATTTCTATAACTTTCTCTACTTTTTTTCCCTCTCTCTCTTTCTCTATCTCAATATCTCCTTATCTTTCTCCGTCTCAATCCTAATTTTTCTCTATTTCTCTTGTTATTTATTCCTCTCTGTTCTAACCTCACTAATTTTCTCCATCCCTATTCTCTCTCTCTCTATTCTCTCTCTTGTCCCCTTTCATGCCCTCTCTCTCACTCACTCGATCACTCCCTTCCTCCCTCACTATTGTTCGCTCCGTGCCTCACTCCCTCTCTTCATCTCTGTTTCTCTCTATATCCTTCTTTAATTATTTATCTCTATTTTCTCCCGTCATCATTTTCTCCCCTCGCTCTTCCTTCTCCTCCCTCTCTCGCTCCCTCTTACTCTCTCTTCTCTCGCTATCTTATTTCTCTCTATCAATCTCTTTATTTTGCTCATATTTTTCTTATTCTCACTCTCTCTCTCTCGGTCTTCCTATCTCTCCCTTTTCACTCTACCATTCTCTCGCCCTCTCTTCCCTATCGTTATCTCTTGCTCCTCTTGCTCTCTGTCCCTCGTTCGTTCCTCCATCTTTCCTTGCTCTCTTTCTCTCTCCCTTAATTGTTTTGTCTTTCTCTTCCACTCCTCCCACTCTCTATCACTCTTGATCAACCTCTCTTCTCTCTACTCTCACACTCTCCCCCTCTCCCCCTCTATATTACTCACTCTCACTCCCTTCTCTCTCTTTCTCTCTCACCATTCCTCTCCTTCTCTCCCTCTTTTAACTTCATATCTCTTTCTCTCTTACTTTCTCACTCTCCCACTAGCTCAACCTCCCTCTCACTTCCTCTCTCTTCTCTCTCACTATTTCTACAATAATAAAGTGAAAGGTAAGAAAAAGAAAGTGAGCAATAAAACAAGAGAAATAATAAGCAAAGAAAGAGAGGGAAGTAAGAGTGATAGAAAAGAGAGCAAGAGAATGATAAATAGAGAGAGATAGAGGGGGGTGAGAAAGATAAGAGAAAGAGGGAGCAACAATAAGAGAGAATGAGATAAATACAGAGAGAGGAGAGACTAAGGGAAGAAAGAGCAAGAGTGAGTGAGAGAGGAAGACATTGAGTGAGAGAGAGAGAGGGAGAGGGATGGAGGGAAGTGAGAGAAAGCAGAAGAAAGAGTGAGAGAGTATCAAGAGGGTTAAACAGAGAAAGAGAGGGTATCTCACTCTTCTATCTGTCTCTCACTCTTTTTGTCCCTCTGTCTCCCTCTCTTTCGCTAGCTTGATTCATTCTTCCTCTCTTCTCCCTTTCTCTCTATCTTCCTCTCTCTCCCTCTCTCTCCCTCCCCCACTATCTCACCCTATCTCTCGCATGCCTTTCGTCTCTCTCTTCCTCCCTCACTAGCTCTCTCTTCTTTTTCTCTCTTTATCTCTCTCTCCCTCTTCCAACCTCCCACCTCTCTTACATTTTTTTATCTTCTCATTTTTGTTCTCTTTTTCCTTCTCTCACTCACTATCTCTTTCATTTTCTACATTAGTGCTCCCTAACATTTTCCTTTGCTTTCTCTCTTTGTCTTACTTTCTCTTGATTTTTCTCATCTCTCTCTCCTTTTCTCTCCCTCCCTCTTTTATAATCTCTCCTGCTCTCTCTTTCTTCCATGGTCTATCTCTCTCATTCTGACTCTCTCCCTCTCTACTATTTATTCTATTTGTCATATTCTCTCTCTCATGTTTTATGCCTCTCCCTCCTTTCATCTCTCTCTATTTCATTCTTACTCATGCATGCTCTCTCTTTATTCTAATGCTTCCTCTTTTCTCTCTCTCTTTCTATCTCTCTCTCTCTCTCTTTCCCACTCTCCCTATCTAACTCTTGCCCACCTCCCCCTTCTTCTCTACTTCTCTCCTCCCTACTTTCTTCTCTCTCTTACTCTTGCCCTCTTTCTCAAATCTCCCACTCACTCTCTCTTCCCCCAACTCCCCCCTCTCCCACCCACTATCTCTTCCGCCCTCTCTCTCTCCCATCCCCTCTCTCTTCCTCCCTGTAGTACTTCTACCCACATTATTATCTCCCCCTCTTCTTCTCTCCCTCCCTTCCTTTCTTCCTTTCTCTCTTCCTCCTCTCTCTTCCTCCTTTTCTCTCTCTCTCTCTCACTCAATCTCTTTCCCATTCTATCCATCTTTCACCCCTCACTTTCTGTCACCCTTTTGTCACTTTATCTTTAACTTTTCTTCTTTCTCTCCCACTATTGCACACTCTTACTTGTCACTATCTTCACTCATTTCTCTAGCACTCCCATCAATCTCTATCTCTCTTACCCCCTTTCTTGCTCTCAATCCCTTGGTCTATCTCTCATCTATATGTCTCTCTCTTCTTCTCTTTCAACATCTCTTAGCCTCCCCATTTCTCCCTTTCTCTCTTTTCTTATGTTCTCTCTATCCTTCTCTCTCCTATTCCCTCAATCATGCCTTCTATCTCTCCTTCATTCCGTCCATCCCTCTCCTGCCATCTTGTCCTCTTTAACTCTCCTTCTCTTTCTCACTCTCTCCCCCTCTCTCTCATCACCTCTCTCTCACTCTCTCTTTATATACTCTGTCATTTAATCCATCCTTTCCCTCATTCTATTTTGAGCTCTCCCTCTTTCTAAAACACACTCTCTCTCTTTCTTTCCCTCTATCTGATTCTCTCTATGTCCCTCCTTCTCTCTCTCTCTCTCTCTCTCTCTCTCTCTCTCTCTCTCTCTCTCTCTCTCTCTCTCTCTCTCTCTCTCTCTCTCTCTCTCTCTCTCTCTTTTTGTATCTCTCCTCTTGCCTTCTTCCCCCTTATCCCTAATATCTCACTCCTCCCTCCTTTCTTGCTTGCTCTGTCTCACCCTTGCTCTCACCTGCTATATTTTGCTTGCACTCACAATCTCAATCTCCCCTCTTCCCTCTCCCCCTCACTTACTCTTCATTTTTATCTCTCCCTCGCTCTCTCCTGCTCTCTCTATAGTATCACTCTTATTCTCACACACACTCTCTCTCTTCTCACTCTTTAAATCTCCTCACCGTCTCTCTCTTGATCTCTCTTTAACTTTCATTCACTCTCCGACTCTTCTCTATCTCTCCTTGCCCTTGCTCTTTTGCTTTCTTTCTCTCTATCCCTAGTCGGCTCACCATCTTCTCTCCATTTTATATTTTGCCCTCCCTCCATCTCTCTATCTCTCTCTCTTCCTCCCTTTCTCTATTTCCCTCTCCCTTCTCTTTCTTTCTTTTATCTCTCCTTTTT
>NW_018231694.1:31283-39872 GCF_001263595.1 Phalaenopsis equestris | reverse complement strand
GCTCTCTACGTCTCATTCTTGTCCTTTTCCTCTCTCTCTTTCCCCTTGCTCTTCTTCTCTCTCTCCCTCCTTCTCTGCCTTTCTCTTTCTATCTTTTTATGTTTCTCTTCCCTCTGTCTTCACTCCCTCCTTATTTATCTCACTCTTGCTCCTCCTCTCTCTCATCTGCATCTAGCTATCTTTTTCTCTCTATCCCTCCCACTCTTACTCCACTCTTTCTCAATTTATCTCTCAATCTCTCTCACTCTATTACTCCACAACTCTAAATATCTCTCCATCTCCCTCTCTTTCTCTCCCCCTCCCACCCACTCCCTCTCCCTCTCTCTCCCCTTCTCTCTATCCCTCTATCTCTCTCTACCTTTCTCCCTCTTTCTTATTCTCTCTATGTCTTTCTATATATCTCTCATGCTCTCTCCCTCTCTTTCTCTATCTCATTCTAATTGTCCCTCTTTTTATCTTTCTCCCTCTATCTAGCTCTATTACTCTCTCTCTCTCACTTTATCTCTCCCTCTCTGTCCATCTTGCTCTCTTACCCTCTCTCTCTCCCTCTCTTTTATTAACACTCTTACTCTCTTTTCTCATTCTCTGTCACTCGCTCTCTCACAATTTCACTTCTTGCTCTATCTTTCTCTTCCCATTCCATCTCACTCTCTCTATCCCTACCCCACTCTAACTTCATACACACCTCCAAAACTTCCCAACACCTCTCTCCCTTTCTTCGCTTCCTATCTTTATTCATTCTCCTCTCTCTTCCCATCTCACCCTCTCTTTAACTCTCTTTTTTTGCTTCCTATCTTCATTCATTCGTCTTTAACTGCCCCTCTCATCCTCTCTTTAACTCTCTCCCTCTTTGTTTACTCTACCTCTCCCTCTCTAATCTCCTTCATTCTCTCAATCATTCTTTCCTACTTACTCGCTTTCTCTATTCTCTCTCTTCTCCCTCTCACTATCTCCCTCTTTCTTGCTCTATCACTTTCTCTCTCCCAACACCTCCCTTTCTCTTTCCCTACTATCTCTTCTTTCTTCTCTCTCACTCTCACGCATTCTATATCTATCTCACTTCCTCAGTCTCTCTCTTTCTCTCACACACACACGCTTGTTTTTCCACTTACCAACTCTCCATCATTTTATTTGGATACCTCTCCTATATTCACCTTCCATTATTTGTTAATTTTTACCGAGCCTTTTTTTTCTTTTCTTCTCTTGCTCACCCTTACATTCTATCTCCCTCTCACTCTCTCTCACTCTCTTCCAACTCTCTCTATCTTCTCTCTATTCTATCACACCCTCATTTGTTCCATCCCTTCCTCCCTCTCTTAAGCTCTCTACTTTGCGGTCCTCTCACTGTCTCTCTTCCTCACCCTATATTTTTCTCTTACCTCCCTCTATATTATTTATATTTCTCTCTCCCCTTCCCTTCCACTGTGTCTACTCCCATTCCACCCTCTATTACTCTCATGCTCTATCTTTATGCTCCACACAATAGCTTCCACTATCGATCTCTCTCTCTCTGTCATGCTCCCTCAACCTTGTTCTCACCTTCTCTCTACTATTTCTATGACCTTCTCTAATTTTTTTCCCTCTTTCTCTCTCTTTCTCAGTATCTCTTCATCTCTCTCCCTCCCAATCCTTTGTTTTCTCTATTTCTCTTGTTATTTATCCCTCTACGTTCTAATCTCCCAAACTTTCTCCATCCCAAATCTCTCCCTTCTTTGTCTTTATCCTCTCTCTTCTCTTCTCCTTTCATGCTTCATGCCTTCTTCCTCACTCTCTCGATCACTCTCTTCCTCTATCACTATCGCTTGCTCCCTCCCTCACTCTCTCACTTCTGCTTTCCTTTGCTCACTTTATCGATCTTCATCCCTCTCCCTTCCATTCCCTACTTCTTGGCCTCGCTCTTCCTCTATCCACCTTCAATTCCATCTATTTCTCTTCTTATATCTTACCTTACATCTCTCTCTCCCTCCTTTCTTTTCTCTCTCTGTTGCTTCCTCACTTGTCTCTCTCTTCTTTCTCTCTCCCTTCCAGTATCTCTCTTATTCTTATCCCTCACTCTCTCCCTCTCCCCATTCTCTCTATCTCGCTCCCTCTTTTGTCCCTCTCCTCACACATTTCTCTTAATCTCTCTTTTATCTCATTCTCTCTTGCCTTATCTTGCTCTCAATCCCTTTCTCTATCTCTCCCTCTCTTGGCTTATCTTACTCTCAATCGCTTTCTCTCTCCCTCTCTCTCGCACTTACGCTCTATTTCTTCTCACACTCTCTCCTCTCCCTCCCACTATCCCATTCTCACCCTCTCTCACTCTCGCTTCCTCACACTCTTGCTCTCTTTCTTTCTATATCTTTCTTTTCTTTCTCCATATCTCTATATTTATTTCTCACTATGGTGAGATATCTCTTTTTCTATACTCTCTATATTCTCTCGCTCCTTCCTCTTTTTTCCTCTCTCTCTTCCTCTCACTCTTCCTCAATCTCACACTCCCTCTCCCTCCATTTTTTTCTCCCATTCTCTTACTCACTTGTTTTTACTCCTATCTTCTACTCCATATCTTCTTTCTCTTTTCTTTATCTCTTTTGTATTTTCTTCTCTTTCTCTCTCTTTTTGTTCTCCTTTTCTCACTCTTCTTTGTCCCACTCCTAGCTCTCTACTCCTCCCACTCCTAGCTCTCTATCTCCATTCATCCCTCTCTCTCTTCCCCTTCTTCTCTCTCCCTTTCTCTCGCATTATCTTTTTTTGACTCTCTCTAGTCTCTGAATTTTCTCTTGCTTCTCTCTCTTCTCTCATTGCCTTTATTTCTCTAAGCTCTTACTCTCACTCTTCATGCTTTCTCTTCCCCTTTCTTCTAGTTTATTTTGCTTCTCTCTCACTCTCTCTTTTGGCCTCTTTTCTATCGCTCTCACTGTTTATATCAATCTCTTACTCTCAATCTTCTTTTTCTCTCTCTTTTACTCCCCCTCTCACTCTATCCACATTCTCCATCATTTGCTCATTTGCTCTCTCTCTCTCTCTTGAACTCCATCCATCTCTCTCTCTCACTTTCACCATTCCTCTCTTGCACTCCATCTTTTGCACTCTCTATCTCTCTCTATCTTTCACTTCCCTCTCCCTCCTCTCCAGCTCTGTCTCCATTTCTCTCTCTATCTCTTCTTTTTCTACTTCTTACTAGCTCTCTCTTCCACACTGTCACTCTCTATCTGCATTATCACTCTCTATCTCCCATTTCCTTTTTCTCTCTTTACCTCTCTTAATTTCTTTCTCTCTCAATCTCTTTTCTTGTCCATCTCTCACTCTCTTTCTCTCTCTCCTGCCCTCCTTTCCTTCTATCTTTCTTATTTTGTCACTTTAGTCCTTTCTCGCCCTCTCCCTCCCTATGTCAAAACCGAAAAGAATTGATAGAAATTCTTATGAGATGCCAAAAAAACCAAACAATAAAACCATCTCAAAGCTGGAACAAACTGAATTATATGTAGAACCTACGGTAAAATGGATGGATGGAGGTAAACATTGACCTAATGCTCAACGCAAACAAGAACGTTGGTATAAAACCGCAACCCTATGCTTGACATGAGGAAAGAACCTTGGTACAATGGAAGACGCCACAAACGGAGTGGAAATCTTCTTGAAAAGCAAAAGCCGGGAAAGAACGCCTTAGGCAATGGCCTAGAGTTCTGTTGGAATCCTAAGGAAACCATGAGAGACAAGCCAATTGCAAGTTTTGTTGGCAAGAATCAAAAGTCCCTTTTTCGTTAGACATAAAGCCTATATATAGGCTAAAGCTTACAAGCTAATAAAAGAGAAGATAAAGTATCTTCTAAAACAAATGAAAAACTACATCAAGTTGGCATGCAGGCCATTATTAAAAAACAATAAATAAAATATCCAGCCATAATAATATGACTCCTTTATCCTTGGGCTTGGAATATGTTGACAAATCTTTGTGGCTCTTTCTCCTTAGATCCCCATGAATTGGCTTGAGGGCTTGAGTCTAAGTGAGTCTAAGCCTCCTGGACTAATCCATTAAAAGCTTCTTTCACCCTCTTTGCACAACATCTAGTAATTGACCCACATGGAACTTATATTAAATCTTCTCTTGAAGTCGTGTCATTGCCATTCATGATAACATTTGAATCATCTTCCGCTCCTTACTTCTCACCTCCTCTCTCTTAATCACTTCCTCTTCTACCTACTCTCATCTTTCTCTCATTTATTCTCACTTTCTCTCTTATTTTTACCTCACTCACTTCTCTTTTAATCTTTCTCTCCCTCTCTCCTCTTTCTTGCTTGTACTTTAGCTCGCTCTTCCCTCACTCTCTCTTCCCTCTACAGTTTTCTCTCGCTCTCTATCTCACTCTCTCCCTCCTCTCTCTCTAACTATCTCTACCTTATTCATCTCTCACACACACTCTCTACCTCCTCAATGTTCTCTCCCTCTCTCCTCTTTCTTGCTTGCTCTCTTATCTCTCTCTAGCTCACTCTTCGCCTAACTCTCTCTCACCCCACTCCACCTCTTACTATCTCTCTTCCCCCTTCGACATTTATCTTACTCCCTTTTCTTACTCCCTGTTTCTTTTGTCCCCCCTTCTTTCACTCTTCTCTCTCTCTTTCTTGCTGCATCTCTATTTATCTATCTTTCTCTCATAATCACTCCCTCTATCTCACACACCCTTTCTTCTCTCTTTCTCACATTGTCTTCTCTCCCTCCCTTGGACTTACACTTATTATTTCTCTCTCTATCTCTCTTGTTCTCTCTCCTCCTCTCTCTTCTCTTTCACCTCTCTCTTTTTTGTCTCTCTCTATCCTTTCTTTCTCTTCCTATTTATCACACCTACCTCTCTTTTTTTCTCTTTTTTATCTCCTTTTGTCTTTCCATTTGTTAGCCTCTCTCTCCTTATCTCATTCCATATATTTTTGCCTCCCTCTCCTTCTCTCTTCTCTCTCTCCTCTCACTCCCACATTTATCTCCCTCAATCTCTCATTATCACTCTCTACTTCCCTCAATCATTTTTTCTCTAGCTCTTCTCTTTCTCTCATTCTCACTTTCTCTTATTCTCTCAATATATATCCCTCCCTCTCACTTTAACTTTCTCGAGCTATCTTATTCTTGAAATATCTCGCACACACTCTCAACATACATTCTTTTATTTTTACCTAACCCTCTTTCACTCATCTCATTATCTCTCCCTCTTTCTTACTTTGTTTCTCGCTCGCCTACTGTTCCCCATATTTCTCCCCTCTTCCATCTATTTTATTTTCTCTCTCACTCTCTTCTCCTCCTTCTCTCTCACCCCCTCTCCCTTCTCTTGCATTCTCTATCTCTTACTTTTCCGATCTCTCACTCTTCTCTTTTATTCCCTCTTCTCTCACACACACTCTCATACTCTCTCACACACACATACTATCAAACTTTTCTCTCTCTATCCATCCTGATCTCTCCTTTTCTTTACCTCTCTTTCTCTCTCTCTCTCTTGCTCACACTCTCAACTTAACATACTTTCTCTCTCTCCATTGCTCTATTTATGACTTGCTCTACATCTCACACCCTTGCATCACCCTTGCATGTTCTCATTGCATGTTCTCACTCTCTCTCTCTCTCTTGCTCTCTCTCTCTCTCTTGAGCTAACTTCCTCTCTCTTCCTCCCTTCCTCTGGCTATCTCTACCTCTTCCCCTCTTATGATCCTATTGCTCTTTCTCCCTCTACCATTCTTTCTCTTGCTCCCTCTTCCCTCACTCTCTCTTCCCTCTATGTTTTTCTTTCGCTCTCTCAATCTCACTCCATATTAAACTCTCATTACCATTCCCTTGCTCTAACATTCACTTGCTCTCTTTTCTATCTCTATTTCTTCTTTCTCCTTATTTATTCTTTCTCCACCTTTATCCCCTCTCCCTCTCTTTCTGTCTCTTGCTTCTCTCCCTCCATCTCTATGTTTCTTACTCTCTCTCCTCCCTCTCTTTCACACGCTCTCCCTCCCACTCTATGCTTCTCTCCCTCTCCATTTTCTTCACACACTCTCTCTCATTTATTCTCCTTCTCTCCCTCATTTTCTCCCTCTCACTCATTCTTTCTTGATTTATTTTCCCTCACTCTCTTTTCTTTCCCTCCCTCTCCCTCTTTCACTTTTTCTTTCTCTATCTCAATTCCTCTTAGTTCAATCTCTCCCACTACCTTCCTCTATCTCACTATCTCATTATCTCCCTCACTTACTCTCCCAAACACTCTCTAGTAAATCCCTCTTTATCCCTCTCTTGCTCTCTCTTCTCCCTCTTTCTCTCTCTTCTGTCATTCTCTCTTCTCTCTCTTACCTCACTCTTTCTCTTCCCTATCCCTCAAACTTAATCTCTATCTCACTTTCCCTCTTTTAACTCTCTCAATCCGCAACATCTCTCCCTCATAGTTTCCCACTTTCTTTCATATTTCTCTCTTCTCCCTCTCCCTTGCTTTAACTTTTACTCGCTCACTCCCTCTCCCTCACCCTATCTCTCACTTTTTTCTTAGTTTTATTCTAATTCTCTCCCTATATATATATCTATCTCGCTCCCTAGCACCCTCTCTCTCTCTCTCTTTCACACTTTCTCTTTCCTTCCTTACCTCCTAATCTTTTTTTTTCTCTCTCATCCTTCTCTCTCCTTCCATATCTTATGTCCTCTTCTCTCTCATTGCCTTTCTCTTTCTCTCATTCATTCTCTCTTACTCTTCCACTATCATTCTCACTCAATATCTCCTTCCTCTATCTTTCTTACTCCTTAGTTCTTGCTCTTTAGGTCTCCTCAATGTACCTCACTCTTCTCTCTCCTTTTCACCCACTCCCTCTCATTCTCCTTAGCTCCTCTCATACTCTCCATCTTACTTTATCTTTTGATCATGCTCTTTCTCTCTCACTCTCTCCTATATCTCTCCCTTGATTCATCTTTCACTCTTCTTTATTGTTTTCCCTCCCTCTTTCTCTCTTTCTCACTATCTGCTCCCTCTATCATATTTTCTCTTTTACTCTCTTTTCCATGGTTCTCTCTCCTCAGGCCTCTCACTTTTTCTCTCCCTATATCCCGCACTCCCTCTCTCTACCACTCTCTCTTACTTCCATGCCTTCCTTGTTCTCTCTCTATCTTCTCACTCACTCCCACTCCCCACCTCCCTCTCAATCTCCTTCTCTCTCTCTCTCACTCACTCTACTGTTTTCCCCTCTTTATCTTTCACTCATCTATATTGCTCTAGCTTCCCACAGACTGTCTTCTCTTCATTTCTATGTCAAACTCTCTCTATCCCTCAATCTCTCCTCATCTCTCTCCCTTTTTCTCCCTCACTCTATTTTCATCTCTCCTCTCCCTTTTACTCCCTCACTCTATCTCTCTCCCTTCATCTCTCCACCTCCCTCACTCTGTCTCTAACTCGCTTGAGCACTTTATCTTTCTAACTTTCTCTCCTTCTCTCTTATAATATCCCTCTTAATTTTCTCTCTATTAGTCCTCTCTCACTCACTCGCTCATACTCTTTCAACTCTTTTCCCCTCCCTCACTCCCTCCCTCACTCCCGCTATTTTTATCTCACTCTCTATCCCTCCCTCAATATTTCTTCTTTCCCTTGCTTTTTTCCTCACTCATTCTCTCTATTTTATTATCTCTTTTACTCTATCTACTTTCTGTCTCACTCCTTATCACTCTATCACTCTCTCTCACTCGCTTGTTTTTTTTCTCTCTATCTCTCCTGCTCTATCTCAATCTCCTCGCTCTCATTCTCTGACCCTCCTTTTCTTTCTCCCTCCATCTCTTTCTATCTCTCTCTCTATGTCTCTTTTTCTTACTCTCACTCTCTCATGCCTTGTTCACATTCCCTACATCTTTCTCCCCTTTTCACCCACTCCCTCTCATTCTCCTTAGCTCCTCTCATACTCTCCATCTTACTTTATCTTTTGATCATGCTCTTTCTCTCTCACTCTCTCCTATATCTCTCCCTTGATTCATCTTTCACTCTTCTTTATTGTTTTCCCTCCCTCTTTCTCTCTTTCTCACTATCTGCTCCCTCTATCATATTTTCTCTTTTACTCTCTTTTCCATGGTTCTCTCTCCTCAGGCCTCTCACTTTTTCTCTCCCTATATCCCGCACTCCCTCTCTCTACCACTCTCTCTTACTTCCATGCCTTCCTTGTTCTCTCTCTATCTTCTCACTCACTCCCACTCCCCACCTCCCTCTCAATCTCCTTCTCTCTCTCTCTCACTCACTCTACTGTTTTCCCCTCTTTATCTTTCACTCATCTATATTGCTCTAGCTTCCCACAGACTGTCTTCTCTTCATTTCTATGTCAAACTCTCTCTATCCCTCAATCTCTCCTCATCTCTCTCCCTTTTTCTCCCTCACTCTATTTCTCTCCCTTCATCTCTCCACCTCCTTCACTCTGTGTCTCTAACTCGCTTGAACACTTTTATCTTTCTAACTTTCTCTCCTTCTCTCTTATAATATCCCTCTTATTTATCTCTCTATTAGTCCTCTCTCACTCTCTCTCTCATACTCTTTCCACTCTCTTCCCCTCCCTCCCTCCCTTCCTTACTCCTGCTATTTATATTTATCTCCTTCCTTCCCTCACTATTTCCTCTTT
>NW_018231694.1:22570-30490 GCF_001263595.1 Phalaenopsis equestris | reverse complement strand
CTCCCTAATTACCTCTCTCTCTTCTCTCTCTCCCCCACTCTCTTTTTCCCTCTCATTCTCTCTCTTCCTTCCTCCTTCCCTTTCTATCTCGCTTGCTCTCACCCACACACTCTCGCACTTGTTCCCATTTTCCTCTCTCTCTTAAGTGTGCTCCTAGCCACTCTCTCCTCCTCTCTATCATTTATTTGCTAACCATTGTTTGGCTCTCCCTCTCTCAGTCACCATTGCTCTCTTTTTATCTCTCTCCCTTGCCCTCTCTTTTTGCTCTCTTTTTTTCTCTCATCTCCTTAACTATATTTCTCTGTATTCTCTTCTCTTCATACGCTCTGAGGCCCTCCCTTTCACTCTCAAACTTTATCAAACTCTATTATCTACCTTCCACACTCCTTCAATCTCTTTCACTCAATTTCTCCATATTTTCTCCCTCCCATTCTTCCTCCCTTATTCTCTTTTTTCTCTCATATTCCACTCTTCCACTCTCACATTCTCTCCCATATCTCTCATTCTCTCTCCCCCTCCATCCTCTATCCTTCCTTACATATTTCTCGATTCTCTCCACTCTCTCTTCTCTTTTATGTATCATTTCTCCTTTCTCCTTCTATCTTCTCTTTATATCTCTCACTCCCACTCACTTTATCTCCTCCTCGCGCTCTCTCACTCTATCTCTGACACTCTTATTCTCTCTATAACCTTCCCCCCTTCTATCTCTCTTGCTCTATCTTCCTCATGGTCTCTCTCCCTCCTTCCCACCCGTCATCCCTCACTCTCGCTCTTTTCCCTCCCTCTCTCTCTCTCACTTATCCTATTTTTCTAGCAATTCTCACTCTTTTCCCCTCCTCATGGTCTCTATCCCACTCTATTGTTTAACTATTTCGATCTTGCTACCCTTTTTTCTTTTTATTCTTCATCTCTATCCCTTTTTCTCCCGCCCTCCCTCTTGCTTTCTCTCTCCATCTCTCTCACTTACCACTATCTCTCATTTTCTATATCTCCCTTCCTCCCTTCCTTCCTCACTTCATTATTCCTCTATATATCTCCCTTCCTCCCTCCCTTCCTCACTTCATTATTCCTCTATCTCTCCCCTCCCCATCTCTCTCCATTCATCTTTCAATGTCTCTCTCTCTTTATACTTGCACTTCCTCTCTCTCTCTCTCATTCTCTCTTATTCTATCTCTTTTTCATCCCTTAGTCTCTCTTACTCCCTTTCTCTCACTTGCTCTCTATTCCCTATCTCTTTATCACACTATCACTCTCCCTCACGCTCTCCTTTTTCATATCATTCTCTCTTTTACTTTCTCTTCATGTCTCACCGACTTTCTCTGCAACTCTTTCTCTCTCCTCTCCCTCACCTCACACTTGCACTCATACCCTTTCACTCACTCTGACTTTATATCTTTCTCTTACTCTCTCTCTTGCTCTTCTTTCACTCTCCCTCTCTGTGTCATACTCTCTCCCCTACTCTCTTTACCCTCCACTCTCTACCATTTATCCTCTCTCTCTGCCTTACTCTCTCTCCATTTCTTATTTTCTCTCTTTCTCATAAGCTCTAACTTGCTCTCTCCCTATCTCGTTCCCTCTCTATCTTTCTTGCTCTCTCTTCATTTTTTTTGTATGTCTCATTTGCTTACTCTATTTTACTCTCTTCTCTCTCTTAACCAACTCTTTTTCTCTCTCCCTCTTCTCTTTCTCTCTACACCCTCCTCTCATCTATCTCTTTATCTCTTTTCCCGCTCCCTTTATTTTTCTCTCCCTCTTTCTCAATTTTTCTCATCTATCGATCTTTATTCTCTTCACTCCCTCACCATCTCTCTCTCCATCTCTTTTAGTTTCTCATCCTCTCTCTAACGCACATTAACTTCTTATTTCTCAATCGCTCTATCTATCTCTGTCTCCCCTCTTATCTCTCGCTCTCTGTCACAAAGTCTTCTCTCTCTACTTCCTCTCTCTCTCTCCCTTTTTCCCTCTCTCCTTCTCCCTCACTTTCTCTCCCTTTATCCCTTTCTCCTCCCACACTCTCTCCTTCTCACTATTTCTCCCACTTTGTTTCTCTTTTAACCTCCCTCTTTCTCCCTCCCTCTTTTTCACTCACTTGCCGTTTATCCCTCTATCTCCCTTTCTCTCACCATTCTCAAACTATATTCTCTATGTCGCTTTATCTCTTTCACTCTCTCTATCTCTCTTGCTCTTCTCTTTTGCTCTCTGCCACTCTTTTGCTCTAACCCTCGTTTTCTCTCTTCTCTTTCTCTCTCTTTCTCTCTCTTCCTCTCATTTTCTAACTCCCTCCCTCCCCCCACACCCACCCTCCATCTCCATCTCTTCTTAAGACTACTTTTTTCTCTCTCCCAAAATCTCTCGTCTTTCTACCTCTTTCTCTTATATTATAACTTCTCTCTCTCTCTCCCTCTCTATCTCATATCTACTCATCTCTTACTCTACCTACCTCCGTCTTTATCTCTTAATTTCTCTCATCTCTCTCCCTCACTGCCCCCTATCTATATTACTATCTCACACTCTCTCCCTCTATTTCCTGTCTGACTAATCTATTTATCATGTTTCTTTCTCTCACTCTCTCTATTTCACTCTCTTCCTCTCTTCCTCTATCTCTCTTCCTCTCATTTCTCTCTATTTTTTTTTCTTGTGCTCTCTCCCCTTTCTTATATCTCTTGCACTATAAAGCTCTATCTCCCCTATCCTACTTTCTCTACTCTCAATCCCTCCCTCTTATTCCTCTCTCGTTTTGTTCTTCTCTCAAGCTTGCACTTCTCTATTTCTATCCCTCCCTCCACCCTCTGTCCCTCCTTTTACCTCTTTCTCTCACAATATCTCTACTCTCTCTATTATTATTTTTCTCTTTCCTACATCCTTTTTAATCTCTTTGCCTTTCTACTGCTCCCTCTCTCTCTTTGTCACTCTCATTCTCACTTCACTTTATCTCTCTACCTCTGTTAGGCCTCCTCTATCTTTATCTCCCTCTATCTTCCTATCTCTCCTTCTCTCTCCCTCCTTCCCTCTTTTCCTTCTCTCTTACTCTATGTCTCTTCTCTCTTCATCTTTCTCCCTAGCTCTCCTTCTTACTATCCCTCTCATTCTCTTACTTTATATCCCTCACACCCTCTAGTTTTATCTCTCACTCAATCTCTCTAGCCTTTCCTCAATCACTCTGTCTCTCTCTGTCACTCCCTCTCTCTCCCTCTCTTATTATCATTCCTACCTCTCTCAGGTTCTTTATCTCACTCTCTCTATCTTTCCCTTTTTCTTTTTCTTGCTCTCCCTCTAACTTCCTCTCACCTTCGCTCTCTCTTGTTTTCCCTCACTCACTCTCTGTCTTTCTCTCATACTATATTTCTCCTCTCTCTTTCCTTTTCTTATCACTTTCCATCCCTCCCACCCTCTCTCTCTCTCCCTTTGTTCCTCTCCTTCCTACTTTACCCAACTCTTTCTACACCTCCCTCCCTTGTCTATTTATCTCTCTTTTTTCTCTTTTTCCTCTTTTTCTCTCTCCATCTCTACCTCCATCCTTGTCTCCCTCCCTCTCTTCTATCCCTCCCTCTCTCTTCTCTCCCTCCGTCCCTTCCATTTTTCTGTCTCCCTACCATGCTTTTTTAATCTCTCTCTTCTCTCACTATCTTTCCTATCTCTGTCTTTCTCTTTATTTTGCTCATATCTTTCTCTTATTCACACTCTTTCTAGCTCCTTTTATCTCTCCCTTTCTCACTCACTAGATAATTCTCTCACCCTCTGTTCCCTATCACAATTTCTTACTCCTCTCACTCTGTCTCCCTCGCTTGCTCCTCCCTCTCTTCCTTGCTCTCTTCTCTCTCCCTTAATTATTTTGTCTTTCTCTTCCACTCCTCCGTCTCTCTGTCACTCTTGATCTCCCTCTCTTCTCTCTATTCTAACTCTCTCCCCCTCTCCCCCTCTCTATTAGTCCCTCTCCCTACCTTCTCTTTCTACCTCTCTCACCATTCCTCTCGATCTCTCTCTACTTCTTTTCATCTCTCTTTCTCTCTAGTGTTCTCACTCACCATCTAGCTTTATTTACCTCCCTCTCACTCCCTCTGCTCCCTCTGTCTTCCCTCTCACTATTTCTTTCTCAATCTCTCTATCACTCTCCCTTTTTCTCTCTTGTCTCTATCACTATTTATTCCTCATTTTCTAGCTTAATCTCCTTATCCTCTCCTTTGCTCTCAATAGCTCTTTCTCTCTCTCTCCCACACTCCCCATTTTTCTCACTCTTGCTCCTTACTACTACTTTTTCCTCTTGCTTTCTCTCACTCTCCCCCTTTCTTTCCATGTCCATATTTCTCTCTCTCAATCTTCTCTCAGATTCTCCCTCCTTTTTTCTTTTATTTCACGCTCTTCATTTCCTCTCTCCCTCTCTCTCGGTCTACATCAAGCTATTTATGTTTCTCTATTCACGTCACTCTCATTATTTCTCCTCCCTCTCTTTCTGCTCACTCTCTCTATCTCACTGTTGCTCGCTCTCTCTTCTCTATCCCTCTCTCTCACTCCTCATTCTCTCCCTATCCTTAACTCTCTCCACCTCTCTCAATCTCTCTTATGCTTACTCTTTTTTATTCTCAATCTCTCTTTTATTCTCAATTCAATCTCTCACTCTCTCTCTTTTTATGCTCATTCTCATTCTCTCTCCCTTTCTTTCCTTCATGCTCTCTCCCACTTATATACTTATCTCCCGCCATCTTTTTTTCTCTCTATAGCTTTTGATTCTTAGTTTCCCTTGATTTATCTCCCTATGCCTCCCTCACACTTGTTATTTCTCTCTGTATCCTTGCTCTATTTCACACTCTCACTCTCTACCTATTGCTCTCTCTCACACCCTACCTACTCCCTCTCACTCACTTTATCTCTTTTTATCTTTTGATCTCTCACACCCACACTTTCTCCCCCTCTGGCTTTCCCTCTCTTCCTTTCTTGCTTTCCCTCCCCCCTTCTCTCTCCCTCTCCTTTTTTACACCCTCTCCCCCTTTATCTCTCTCTTCTTTCTTTCTACATCGATCTCTCACTCTCTCTCACTCCATGACCACTATAAATCTCCACCTAACTCTCTCTTCACTCACACCTCTCTCTCTATCTCCATTCTCTATCCCTCTCCTTCCCACTTTCTGTCATTATTCTATATGAGAGATAAAGATGTATGAGGGAGAGAGGGAGGGAGTGAAAATGGGAGGGAAAAAGTGTGAGAGAGAAGTGTAAATTAAATTGAGAAATAGTGAGAGAGAGAGAGAGAGATAAAAGGGAGGGAAATAAAAGAGCAATACAAAAATAGAGTGAAGGGTGAAGAAAAGAGAGTGAGCAATAAAGCAAGAGAAAGAGTATGTAAAGAGGGAGATATGTAAGAGTATAGAAGAGAGAGCAAGAGACAAGAAAAAGAGTAACATAGAGAGGGTGGTGAGAAAGATCAAAGAGAGAGAAAGGGAGTAACAACAAGAGAGAAGATGTGAGAGGAATATAGAGAAAAGAGAGAGTGAGGGAAGAAAGTGCAAGAGTGAGTGAGTGAGATAGGGAAGAGAAGGAAAAGAGTGAGGGGAAAAAAAAAGAGAGAGGGAGGGAGGGAAGTTAGAGAGAGTGGAAGATAAGGTGATAGAATATTGAGAGGGTTAAGTAGGGAAACAAAGGGAGTAAACGTGAGTGAAATTGAAGAGAGAGAGAGAGTGAGAAGGGAGGAAAAGTGAGAGAGAAATAGATATAAAAGAAAGTGCGAAGGTAGAGTGAGGAAGAGAGATGGAGTTTAAGAGAGAGCAAGAGAGGGAGCCTCAGAGAGAGAGAGAGGGAGAGAAAGAGTGATAGAGGAGGGAGTAACATAAGATAGTAAGAGAGAGATGATAAGAAGATAGTGTGGGAAGGAGTGAAAAAGATTTTTGAAAAGAGTGAGCGAAAGTGGGAGAGAGAGAAGAGAGAGTGAAGGAAGAGCAAGAGAGAATGAGCTTGATGTAAAGAAAGTAGGAGAAGAAGAGAAATACTGGGAGAAAGGGGATGAGATGGAGAGAGAGAGAGAGGGAGAGGAAACGAGTGAGGGAGAGAGAAAAGGAGAGAGGGAGTGTGTGATGATAGAGAGAGCGAGAGAGGGGGAAAGTGAGTGAGAAAGAGAGAGTGAGGGAGAGGGTAAGAGTGAGAGTAAAACTCAATAGAGAGGAGCAATAGAGAGAGAAAGAGAGAAATATAGAGAGAAGAGGGTGTAAGGGAAGAGGGATCAAGAGTGAGGGAGAAGAAGAGAATGAGTGAGAAACGAGAGACAGCGAGAGAGAGAGGGTGAAAAAGAGAGGAAGAAAGTGCGGGATAGAGAAAAGAGAGGGAGAGAGAAAGTGAGAGAAAGGGAGAGAAATATATGAGTGTGAGAGAGAGGAGTGCAAATGAGAAATAGTGAGGATGCAATATACTATTAGAGAGAGAGAGGAGAGAGAAAGGAAAAATAGAGGGAGCAGAAGAGGAAGAGATGGAGAGAGAAAAATAGTGAGAGCTAATGGAAAACAAGTAAAGAAAGAGCAAGAGAGATTGAGAGAAATAGAGAGAAAAAAAAAGAGTGAAGGAAGAGCAAGTGAGAATGAGCTTGAGGAAAAGAAGGTAGGAGAAGAAGAGAAATATTGAGAGAAAGGGGCTGAGATGGAGAGAGAGGGGGAGAGGGAAAGGTGACAGGGACAGAGAAGGAGAGAGAGCGAGTGTGTGATGATAGAGAGTGCGAGAGAGGGAGAATAGTGAGTGAGAAAGAGAGAGAGTGAGGGAGAGGGTAAGAATGAGAGTAACATTCAATAAAGAGGAGCAATAGAGGGAGGGAGAGAGAGAAATATAGAGATAAGAGAGTGTAAGGGAGGAGAGATTAAGAGTGAGGAGAAGAAGAGAATGAGTGAGAATGAGAGACAATGAGAGAAAGAGTGAATGAGAGAGAAGGAAGTGCGGGATAGAGAAAAGAGAGGGAGAGAGAAAGTGAGAGTAATATATGAGAGTGAGAGAGAGAAGAGAGAGCAAATGAGAAATAGCAATGATGAGAGATAGTATTAGAGACTGAGGGAGGAAGAAATAAAAAATAGAGGGTGCAGAAGAGGAAGAGAGGGAGGAGAAAAGGAGATGAAAAGGGGAAAAAAAGGGAAGTATGGGTAAGAGAGATTGAGAATATGGGTTAAGGAGATTGAGAGATTGAGAGAGAAAGTGTAAAGAGGTTTGAGATCGACAGAAAGAGGGAGGTGAAGGGAGGATGATCAAGAATGTAATTAAGGAAAAAAGTAGAGGGAGCGAGTAAGGGAGAGAGAGACTGAGAGAAAAATAAAGAGAGAAGAGATTAAGGAAAAAATAGAGAGAAAGAGATATGGAGTGAGAGTGAAAGTGAAATCAAAGAGATATAGAGAGAGCGTGAAAGAAATAGAAGGAGAAGAGGAGGAAAGAGAGAGCAAGAGAGACTGAGAAAGACTGTAAAAGTGTGAAAGAAAAGGAGAGAGAGGGAGGGATGGGAGAAGGAGTAAAAAGCAGTGTGAGATGCGTGAAAGAAAGAGAAATAATTAGAGATAGATGAGAAAAGAGAGTGATTATGAGAGAGGGGATATCTTGAGAGAGAGAAGAGAGCAATATTGGGAGAAATAAGTATAAAACATAGAGAGAGTTATATAGAGATTGAGAGAGAGAATGGGTGAAAAGATAGACATAGATGGAGTGGCTGTGAATGATTTAAGAGGGAGAGAAAGGGAGCTAAAGCGAGAGAGAGAGTGTGTGAGAGAAATAGAGAGAGAATGGAGACTGAGGGAAGATAGTGCAAAAGTGATTCAATGAATAAGAAAGAGATGGAGGGAGAGCAATAAAATGAGTAAAGATAGAAAGATTAAGAAAGAGAGAGACAGAAAGAGAGTAATAAAAAAGAAATTTATAGAGAAAGCAAGATTGAGAGAGCGATAGAGAGAGGAAGGGAGGGAG
>NW_018231694.1:19230-22512 GCF_001263595.1 Phalaenopsis equestris | reverse complement strand
GGGTGGGAGAGGGGAGAGGAAGTGAGATGTAGTGCGAGAAAACACATGAGAGAAAGGGATAGAGGGATGGAATGAGCAAGAGATAAGATAAACTGAAGAGAGAGTAAGTGACAGAAAGGGAGAGGGTGGGAGCGAAAGTGATTAAAAAGAGAGACATATTTTAGTGAGAGAGGGAATGAAAGGGACAGAGAATGTGCGTGTGTGTGTGTAAGAAAAACATAGAGGGAGAAGAGTGAGTGAGGGAAGATTAATTGAAAGAGTATGAGGGAATGTAGAGTGAGAGAGAGTGAGTGAGAGGGAGAATTGGAGGAAAAAGAAGAGAGTGAGATAGATAAATAGAGAGAAGAAGTCGGATAGGAGAAAGGTAGAGCGAGAGAGAAAGTTATAGAGAGAAAAGAGTGTTTGTACGATGTGAGTGAGAGAGAAGGAGAAAGAGAGGGAAGTGAGAGAGAGATGGAGAGGGAGGAGGGAGAGGGAGAGAGAAATAAAGAGAATGAGAGAGTGAAAAAAGAGAGAAAGAGATAGAGAAATAGATAGAGGGATAGAAAGATTGTGTGTGAAGTGTGAGTGAATATAAGGAACAATAAGAGAGGGTAAATGTGGAGAGAAAGAAGTGGGGGCCATAGAAGAGAGAGCGAGTGAGAAAGTGTGTGTGAAATAACAGAAGCCACAGAGTAAGTAAAGAGCAAGAGAGATAGAAAGCGCAAGAGATCAAGAAAGTGACATAGAACAGAGAGAGCCAAAAGGGAGAGATTGAGAAGGAGGTGTGAGAGAGGTTGAAGAGAGAGAGGTAGCGAGAGTGGGCAAGAAAGAGAGAGTTAAATAGAGAAAAAAGAGAGAGTGAGGGAAGAGGGTACAATACAGAGTGAGTGAGAGAGAGAGGAAGCGAAAGCAAGAGAATGAGTGAGAGAGAGAAATGAAGGGAAAAAGAGATATCGAGAGAGAGTGTGTGGGAGAGACAGAGAGAAATGGAGAAATAGTGAGCGAGATATAATGGGCCCCATAAAGAGAGAGTGAGAGGAGAGTGAAGACAAAGCATTAGGAGAGAGAGTAGGAACGAGAATACAGAAATAGAGAGAGAGGGAGTATGAGTGAGTGAAATTGAAGAGAAAGAGAAAGGAATTTAGAGATGAAGGAGAAAATGAGAGAGAGAAGTAAGAGTGTGGGAAGAGAGAATAAAGAGACAGTGCATTGAGAGAGAATGTGAAGAGAGAGAGAGAGAGAGAGAGTGCTGGAAAGATGGATTGAAAGTGAAAGGAGCAAGAGAAATAGGAGAGAGCAATGCAAGAGAGTACGGGAGAATGAGAGATAGAAAATTTTAAAATAAAGTGAGAAGGAGAGAGTAAGAAAGTGCGTGAGTAAGTGTGAAAGTGATTTGAAGAGATAGGGAGCGATAAAGGGACATATACAACGAGTGAAATATAGAGAAGAAATAAAGTGACGAAAAAGAAAGAAAGAGCGGGATGGAGATAGAATGGCAGAGAGTGCAAGAGAGAGATAGAGAAAGAAATAAGAGGAAGACTGAGTGACAGAGAGAGCAAGTAGATGAAGAGAGCAAGAAAGAGGTAGAGAGAACTATGAGAGAGATAGTGGGAGAGAGATTGACAGATGGAGAGAGAGGAATAGAGAGGGAGGGTTAGATAATCACATAGTGCACAAGAGAGATAAAGTATGAGAGAGTGAGAAAGTGAGAAATAAATAAAGAGAGAGAAAAGAGAGAGGAAGGGGGAGAGAGGGAAGGAGAAAGTAAAAAAGAGAAGGACATATAAAGAAAGAAATTAAGAGAGAAGAAAGAGAGAAATGAGAGGTAAAGAGATGGAGGAAGGATGGACAAATAAAAAATGTATAGATCAAAATGAGTGAAAGGAAGAGTAAGAGAGTGAGTCAAAGAGAGATGAGGAGAAAGAGAAATGGAGACATGAAAGCAGGGGAGAGAAAATGAAAGAGAGGGAAGGAGAGGGAGAGAAAGATAAGGATAGAGGGAGTGAGAAAGAAAGAGAAGGAGAGGTAGAGAGAGAGAAGACAGAGCAAGAAAGATAGTGTAAGGGAAAATAGAGTAAAGTGAGATAAAGAAAAGAGAGTGAGGGAGGGAGAAATAAGTTGAGCAGCATTAAGGAGATTCTAAGATAGAAAGAAAGAGGGAGTAACCAAGATCAATGGAATGTTGATATAAAGTAAAAGAGAGTTGGGGAGTGAGACAGATCTAGAGAGAAAGAGAGAGAGAAAGTAAGAGATTAAGAGGGAGGGAGAGCGAGATTAAGAGCAACGGAGGAGAGTAAGAATGAGGGAGGAAGGGAGAGACATAGAGATTGAAATAGTGAGAGAGAACCAGCAAGGGAGCGAGAGAGAGAAATAAAGAGAGGGTGAGAGTGAGAACAAAAGTATGGTAAAGAGAGTAAGAGATATGGAGAGAGAGAAAGAGAGGGAATGAGGGAGGAATTGAGTGGAAGAGGGCGGGGAGGAGAGAGAAGTATGAGAGAAAGTGAGAAACATTGAGGGAGAGAAAAGAGGGGGATTGAGAGAGAGAAATGGAGGGAGAGTGAGAGAGAGCATGTGTTAGGGATAGATAAAGAGAAAGAGTGAGCAAAGTGAGAGAAAAGAGAGAGAGAGAGAGTAAGGCTAGGGAGAGCTAGAGAGATGAAGCAAGAGAGAGTGTTAAAGAGGGAGAGATGGAGAGAGGAAGGAAGGGAGCAAGGGAATGGAGGGAGAGAAGGATGGAGCAAGAGAGAAGTGTGAGTGAATGTGAGAAATAATGATAGAGTGCTACGAAAAGGGAAATTGAAAGAGAAAGGTAGGGAGGGAGAGCAATGGAGAGAGTGATGGACGGAGGGAGAGAAATGGCGAGTGAGGAATGAGAAGAGAGACTGAGAAAAGAGAGAGAGAAAGAGAGATAGAGAGAGCAAGAGAACAAGAAAGAGATTAAATAAAGAGCAAGAGAGTGAGAGAGAATGAAAAAGAGACATAATAGGAGGGAATTTAAAGAGAGAGAGAGGATGCAAGAGAGGGATAGAGAGAATGAGAGTGAAATAGTGAGAAGAGGGAGTTAAGAGAGATAGAGTGACAAGAAAATGAGTGAGAGTGTGTGATAAGAAGGGAGGGTAGGAAAATGAGTCAGAGAGAGACAGGAGGAGTGAGGGAGATGGAGAGGGAGAGAAAGAGGAAGGGAGTGGGAGGAAGAGATAAAGATGAGAGAGGAGAGGGAGAGAGGGAGAGTTTGTGTGTGCAAGGGATGGAGGAAGAGAACAAGTGAGTGAAGAGAGAGAAGAGAGTGAGAATAATAGA
>NW_018231694.1:13428-15028 GCF_001263595.1 Phalaenopsis equestris | reverse complement strand
AGGGAGGTATGGAGTGAAAGAGGGAGGAGAGGAGAGAGAGAAGTATGAGAGAAAGTGAGAAACATTAAGGGAGATAAAAGAGGGGGATTGAGAGAGAGAAAGGGGGGAGAGTGGGAGAGAGCATGTATGAGGGATATATAAAGAGAAAGAGTGCAAAGTGAGAGAAAAGAGAGAGAGAGAGAGTAAGGCTGGGTGTAAAAGATGGAGAGACAAGGAGAGAATGGAAGGGAGCAAGTGAAAGGAGGGAGGCGTGGAGCGAGAGAGAAGAATGAGTGAAAGTGAGAAATAATGAGAAAGAAGAGGGGGAGAGAGAATACTACAGAGAGAGAGAGATATTGGAAGAGAAAGAATGGAGAGAGAGAGATAGAGAGAGTGATAGATAGAGGAACAGAAATGGCGAGTGAGGAATGAGAAGAGAGACTGAGAAAAGAGAGAGAGAAAGAGAGATAGAGAGAGCAAGAGAACAAGAAAGAGGGTTAGCAAGAGAGAGTGAGAGAACATTATGTGAGATAGAAGTGATAAAGCAAGGTAGAGAGAGAGAGGATGCAAGAGAGGGATAGAGAGAATGAGAGTGAAATAGTGAGAAGAGGGAGTTAAGAGAGATAGAGTGACAAGAAAATGAGTGAGAGTGTGTGATAAGAAGGGAGGGTAGGAAAATGAGTCAGAGAGAGACAGGAGGAGTGAGGGAGATGGAGAGGGAGAGAAAGAGGAAGGGAGTGGGAGGAAGAGATAAAGATGAGAGAGGAGAGGGAGAGAGGGAGAGTTTGTGTGTGCAAGGGATGGAGGAAGAGAACTAGAGTGAGGGAAGATAAAGCAAGAGAGAATGAGTGAAAGAGTGAGGAAGAGCAAGATAATGAGGGGAGGGAGAGAAGGATAGAGATGAAAAAGGGAGTGAGTGTGTAAAACAGAGAAAGTGATAAGTGAGAGAGCGAGACTAAGAGAAAGAGTGAGAGAGAAAATGTGAGTGGGAGAAAAAGCATGAAGGACATATTGTATTAAAGAAGAGAGTCAAAGAGAGATAGAGAGAGATAGCGGAAGTGCCTGGAAGAATGAGAGAGAGGGAGAAAGCGGACAAACGAGGGGGAATGAGAGAGATGGTGAAAGATATGGAGTGAGAGAGGAAGAGAGAAAGAAGAAAAATAAGTGAGGAAAGATAGCGAGAGAATATAGAGAAAAGATAGTGAAAAGACATAGAGAGGAGAAAGATAGAAGAGAGCGAGAGTGAGGGAGGAAGGGAGAGTAAGAGAATGAGAGAGGAGTGATAGATTAAATGAGAGATAAAGAAGAGAGAGAAAGAGAGGGAGAGAAAAAAAATACAAAAATTAATGAAAGAGAGAAGCGAGAAGAGAGATGGATGGAAAGAGGGTTAGAGAGAGCGCAGAAATGAGAGAAGAAGGGTGTAAAGGGAGATCATGTGTGATAGAAAGAGAGGGATAGAGTGAGGGTGGTAGAGAGAGAAAAGAGCAAGAGAGTGATAATGAGTGAAATAGATTAGAGGTGAGAGGGAAAGAGAGGGAGAGAAGATGGAGAGAGTGAGTAAGAGGTAGATAGGGAGGAAGAGAGGGTGAGAGAAGGGGTGAAGAAAGAGGGGGGATGGTCA
>NW_018231694.1:12501-13105 GCF_001263595.1 Phalaenopsis equestris | reverse complement strand
GGGAAAGAGGGAGAGAAAAATAAAGAGAGTATTGGAAGAGAATAGTGAGAAGAGATAGCGAGGAAAGAAAAGAGCAGGGGAGAGAGGGAATAAAGTAGGGATGGAGGATGTGAAAGAGAGAGTATAAGAGCTATAATGAGAGGGAGAGAAAGTAAAATTTAGGGTGGGAGTGAGGAATGAAGAGAGAGAAAAGAGTGCGAGGTAAGAGAGTATGAGAGAAGAAAAAAGTGTAGAATGAGAGAGGAGTGATAGATTAAATGAGAGATATAGAGGAGAGATAAAGAATAGAGAGAAAGAGAGGGAGAGAAAAAAATACATCTCTCTGACTCTCTTTTATCTCAATCTATCTTACCATATCTAGCTCTCAATCCCTTTCTCTATCTCTGTCTCTCTCCCTCTCTCATGCTTTTTACGCTTTATTTCTCCTCTCTCTCCCCTCTCCCTCCGACTATCCCTTTTTCACCCTCTCTCACTCTCTCTTCTTCACTTTCTTGCTCTTTCTAGCTCTATATCTTTCTCTTTTCCCTTCATATCTCTCTATTTATTTGATAATCTAGTGATATCTCTTTTTTTCTTTACTCTCTTTATTCTCTCGCTCCTTCCT
>NW_018231694.1:7586-12172 GCF_001263595.1 Phalaenopsis equestris | reverse complement strand
CCTTATCACCATGGAAAGAGGGAGAGAAAAATAAATAGAGTATGGGAAGAGAAAAGTGAGAAGAGACTGCGAGGAAAGAAAAGAGCAGGGGAGAGAGGGAATAAAGTAGGGATGGAGGATGTGAAAGAGAGAGTATAAGAGCTATAATGAGAAGGAGAGAAAGTAAAATTGAGGATGGGAGTGAAGAATGAAGAGAGAGAAAAGAGTGTGAGATAAGAGAGTATGAGAGAAGAAAAAAGTGTGGGAGAATGAGAAAAGGAGAGAGAGTGAGAGAGAAGGATAAGAAAGAGAGAGTGAGTGAGGGTGAGAAAAGGGAAGAGAGAGAAGAGAGAGGGTGAGATACATGGAGGATGGTTAGCAATAGTGGGAGGGAGGGAACGAGGGAGTAAGAGAGAGAAGAAAGAGAGATGTAGAGAGATGCAGAGAGATTGAGACAGATTAAAAGAGAGTGAGAGATATAAAGAGTGAGGTGGAGAGAGCATAAGATAGCAAGAAAAAGGGGGAGAGAGAAAAATGGAGGGAGGGAGAGAGATAGAGAGGTGGAGAGAGATAGAGACGGAGTGGGATAGAGGAATAGACAAAGATATGGGGATTAAGAGAGTGTGTCTGAAAAAGTGAGAGATCGTGATAGAGGTAGAGTGAGGGACAGATAAGAATGGAGAGTGAGTGAGAGAGGCAGAGAGAAATGTGTGAAGAGGAAGAGTAAGAGGGAGGAAGAGCGACATAAAGTGGGAGAGATATTGAGAGAGGGGAGAGGAGAGAGATATATTGGAGAAGTGAGTGAGAGAGAAAAAGTAAGAGTGAGAGTGAGAAATAGTGAAAATAGTAAGAAAGACAATAGATGATAGATTGAGAGAGAGTTGGGTAGAGAGGAAAGAAATTCAGAGAAAGAGAAAGAAATAAAAAAGAGTGTGCGAGATTGAAAGAGAGAAATAATGCGTTTGAGGGGAAGATGGGGGAAGATAGAGATGGGAGAATGTAGGAAAAAGAGAGGAAGAGAGAGAGAGAGAGCAAGAAAAGGAGTGGGGAGATAAAAAGCTATTGAGAGAGGAAGGTAGAGAGCAAGGACAAAGTGAGCAATATATTGAGGGTGAGAGAGGTCAAAGTGAGAGCAAGAGAGTGAGAGATATTGAAAGAGGAATGGAGAAAGATGGGGAAGGTTAAAGGGGATGTTAAAGAAGAGAGCAAAAGAGAGTGAGAGAATGACAGGGAGTGAGAGAGAAAGTAGATAGAGTAAGAGAAAGAGGGTTAGGTAAAAATATTTTTTCCCATATTTCTCCCCTCCCCCTCTATTTTATTTTTTCTCTCTCACTCTCTTCCCCTCCTTCCCTCTCTCAATCACTTCCTCTTTTATCTACTCTCTGTGAGGATTGATGTTCTTATTAGAAAACCAGATGTGCTATGCCAAAACTGAAAAGAATTGATTTAAATTCTTATGAGAAGCAAAAAAACCAAACAATAAAACCATCTAAAGACTGGAACAAACCGAATTATCTGTAGAACCTACGGTAAAATGGATGGATGGAGTTAAACTTTGACCTAATGCTAAACACAAACAAGAATGTTGGTATAAGACCGCAACCCTATGCTTGGCGCGAGGAAAGAACTTTGGTACAGTGAAAGACACCAGAAATGGGGTGGAAATCCGCTTGATAAGTCGGGAAAGAATTTCTTAGGCGATGGCCTAGATTTTCGTTGGAATCCTAAGGAAACCGTGAGAGACAACCCAAATGAAAGCTTTTTTGGCAAGAATCAAAAGTCCCTTTCTCATTTGAAGGCTTATATATAGGCTAAATCTTACAAGCAAAAAAAAAATAGACGATAAAATATCTTCTAAAACAAATGAAAAACTACATCAAGTTGGCATGCAAACTATTATTAAACTGCAATAAAAATACAAAATATCCAGCCATAATAAAATAACTCCTTTATCTTTGGGCTTGGAATAAGTTGACAAATCTTTTTGGCTCTTTCTCCTTAGATCCCCATGAATTGGCTTGAGTCCAATCCTCCTGGACTAATCCATTAAAAGCTTCTTTCACCCTCTTTGCACGTAATCTAATGATTGGCCCACATTGAACTTGCATTAAACACCCTCTTTGCACAACATCTAGTAATTGGCCCACATGGAACTTGCATTAAATCTTCTCTTGAAGTCGTGTCATTATCATCCATGATATCATTTACATCATTCCCCTCCCTTTGAAAAGGATTTGTCCTCAAATCAATGCCTGCATGAAAAGGACTTAAATCAGTAACATTGAAAGTGAAACTCACATTATACTTAACTGGTAGATCCAGCTTGTAGGCATTGTCATTGATACGCTCAAGTACTTAGAAAGGACCATATCGTCTTGGAAGTAGTTTGGAATGCCTTTGTTCTGGAAATCTTTCCTTTCTCAAGTGTAACCAGACCCAATCTCCAGGTTCAAAGATCATTTTGTGTCGCCTTCAGGTTCGAAGAGCATTTTGTGTCACCCCTTATTGGCATGTTTTTCACATTGCTTTGTACTTTGTTCAATATTCAGTTGTGCCTTCTCATGTATCTCCTTTACAAACTCAGCCTTTTTCTTACCATCCAAGTTAACATGCTCAGAAATAGGTAATGGAATTAAATAAAATGGCGTTAAAAGATTAAAACCATAAAAATTTTTAAAAGGCGAAAATTTAGTAGCAAAAAGAACAGCCCTATTAGAAGGAAACTCAACAGGTGGTAAACAATCTTCCCATGTTTTAATATTTTTTCTTTATGATTGCCCTTAACGAATTAGACAAAGTCCTATTTACTACTTCAGTTTGACCATAAGTTTGTTGGTGACAAGTAGTAGAAAAAAATAATTTGGTTCCTAACTTACACAACAAGATCTTCCAAAAGTAACTCAAGAACTTAGGATCTCTATCAGAAACAATTGTTTTAGGCATACCATGTAATCTTATAATCTCCCTAAAGAAAAAATCTGCAATATTAGAAGCATCATCAGTTTTGTGACATGGAATAAAAAAAGTGCCATTTTGGAAAATCGATCCACCACCACAAAAATTGAATCTATACCACGTTTAGTCCTAGGCAAACCTAGCACAAAGTCCATAGAAATATAAATCCAAGGTGCATTAGGAATTGTTAAAGGAGTATACAAATCGTGGGGTTGCACTCGAGATTTAGCTTGTCGACATGTGACACACCTATCACAAATCCTCTCGACATCCCGCCTCATGTGTGGCCAATAGAAGTGTTCCTGCAAAATAGCTAAAGTCTTTGCAACTCCAAAATGTCCCATTAATCCCCCTCCATGAGATTCCTATCTCGCAAAGAAGTTTTAGGCACACATAACTTATTTTCTCAAAATAGAAACATCATGTTTAAAGAATTTACCACAAGAAGTTTTATCACAAGCTTGATATTCATTGCAAAAATCAACATCATTAAGGTATAAATCTTTAATATGTTCAAAACCAAGTAACTTTGCATCAAGAGTAGATAGTAATGCATACCTTCGAGAAAGAGCGTCAAAAACCACATTTTCCTTACCTTGCTTGTATCGAATGACATAAGGAAATGCCTCAATGAACTCCACGCAACAAGCGTGCCTTTTGCTTAGCTTGTGTTGACCTTTCAAGTGCTTCAAGGATTCATGATCAGTGTGAATCACGAACTCCTTAGGCCAAAGGTAGTGCTGCCAAGTTAATGCGTACATATCCTTGTCATAAGTTGGATAGTTTAAGGTGGCCCCACTCAACTTTTTGCTGAAATAAGCAATTGTTCTATGCTCCTACATAAGAACAACACCTATGCCAATACGTGAATCATCACATTCAATTTCAAATGTTTTAGAAAATCAGGTAAAGTTAAAACAGGGGTGTGGGTAAGTTTTTCCATGATCAATTACTAGTGCGTCTCCCCACTTGAACCCAACATTCATCTTGATCACTTCAGTGAGTGGTGCAGCTATGCTATTAAAGTTTTTCACAAACCACCGGTAGAAACTAGCAAGTCCATGAAAATTACGAACATTGCTATACTAGTGGGACTAGGCCACTCATGTATAGCACACACCTTTTTTTCATCAACCTGTATAACCAGCACACTCACAACAAATCCTAAAAAATAAAGTTTATTGGTGCGAAAGGTACACTTTTCTATTTTACCAAATAACTTTTCTTTTCTCAAAACATCTAAAACAAGTTTTAAATGTTCAACATGATCCTTCAAGTTTTTGCTATAGATCATAATATCATCGAAATAGACCACAATAAATTTTTCAATAAAAGAACACAAAACATGGTTCGTTAGTCTCATGAAAGTGTCAAACCAAAAGGCATAACTAACCATTCATACAAACCATATTTTGTCTTAAAAGTAGTTTTCCACTCATCACCTTCTTTCATCCTAATATGATGATATCCACTTTTTAAATCAGTCTTAGAAAACACACAAGATCCATGTAACTCATTTAGAATATCATCTATGCGAGGAATATGTTATGTATATTTTATTGTAATATTGTTGATTGCTTGACAATCCACACACATTCTCCAAGACCCATCCTTCTTAGGAACTAGAATTACTGGAACAGCACACGGACTCA
>NW_018231694.1:1770-7169 GCF_001263595.1 Phalaenopsis equestris | reverse complement strand
AAGAGTGATAATTCTATCATTGACTTCAAATGAGTATTTATTAGTGAAACCATCATGTTTAACTCATCGGTCAAATTGTCAAGGTCGGCCTAGTAATAAATGGCCTGCTTGTATTGGTGCTACATCACACAAAACTTCATGTTCATATTTTCCAATGTGAAATGAGACCAAAACCTACTTGTTAACCTTCACCTCAACACTATCATTAAACCATTGCAACTTGTAAGGCCGGGAATGCTTGATGGCTGGTAGTCCTAGTTTTTCAATCAAAATAGTGCTACCAGCATTAGTACAGCTTCCACCATCAATGATCATATGACACACTTCCACCTTATTTTGTTTATGACACCTAGTGTGAAAAATGTTTTCTCTTCAAATTTCCTCATCAACCTTTGTCTGCACACTTAAAGCCCTTCTTGCGACTAACAATTCTCCGGTGACCGCATATTCTTCACATTCAATGTCCTCTATTGGTGGTATAGAGTCAATTTCTAATTCATTATCAGTCTCAATCTCTCCATTGTCCCTTATCACCATGATTCTTTTGTTAGGACATTGGTTGGCTATATGACCCCGGCCTTGACATTTAAAACATTTAATGTCTCGATTTCTAGAAGTGGAAGGGTCAATTTTTCCTTGATTTCCTTGGCTGATTGTCTCTTGTCTTGGCTCGGGTTTGGACTCTGCAATTGGTTTGTCCTCTTTTTTTTTGAAAATTTGGCTTCTATGAAGAACCCATACTAGTTAACAAATGTGGGTCACCCCTCCTCTTGATTTGTTGTTCTACCTTGATGTCCTTCAACTCCACATAATGTTGCATGCCACTTTATCTTGGATTTCTGGGTTTAAACTATTTAAGAATCTAGCCATAGTAGCTTCTCGGTCCTCTTCTATATTAGCTCAAATCATAACAATCTCCATCTCATTATAGTAATCTTCCACACTTCGATTACCTTGCCTAAGACTTTGTAACTTCTGATACAACTCTCGATAGTAATGACTTGGCACAAACCACTCATAACAACTTTTATTTCTTCCCATGTTTCTACGGGACATTCTCGATTTCTCCTTCTGCTCAACATTAATTGATCCCACCAAACAATAGCATAATCAGTAAATTCAATGATTTCACTTTCTTTATTTCGGAATAGTTGTGGCAGTCGAACATTAATTCCATCTCCATTCATGATAGGCTTCAGGATTGTTTTTGCCTTGAAAAGAAGGAATGCGCATCTTAATACCTGCCAAGCTGTTATCGTCTCTATTCCTAATGTCTCTAGCTTGTCCACCATAACACCTCCTCTCAACAAATAAATCTATATCGTTCTCTTCATCAAATCCAGCCTCATAATATTCTTCATCCTCTCTCACTCTTCTCGGTGGAACTCTCTCTTTTTGCCTATTGGAAACATTTCGTGCATGTCTTTGATGGATTCCTCCCTCTACCCGTTCCAATCTTTCATGAATTTGCTCTAATTCAACTCTCATCATTCTTCTCATTTCCCCCACCAATGCTTGAAATTGGATATTAGGAGTGGCAGGTTTTCTTTCCTCTTCTTCAAAATTCGTTTGGGACATGATTGGGGACTTACAATAAAGGTAGCTAAGCAAGAATTCAAAATTAACAACTCAAATCAAATTCTAAATTACTACAAATAAGAAAAATCCAAAATACTAAGCAAAACATTGGGATGATGATAATGAAATACGAATTTTGATATTTGATATCTTGAATCAAAACAAAAGCACTACTAAAATGATTTGGACAATCATATCAAGAACAAGAAATGATATCAAGAACAACAAGAATATCAACGAAAAGATAAAAATAATAAGAAATTAACATAACAAGATCACATCAAGATAATTTGTATTTCAAGAAACGAAAATAACAAAAAATGAAAATAAAAGTTCACATCAAGCACAACCAACATAAAGAATATCAAGAAGTAGATGATTTGAAAAATAGCAAGAGCACTGATTTGGACAATTTGGATAACTAATAGAACAACTGATATGAATAATAACGAGGACAATCACATCAGAAATAACAATGAGAATATTAACAAGAACATAATTATGAATATTTATGAGAGCAGCTTATTGAAGAATAAATTACGAAATGAATAACAATTTGGATTACTTAGTAAAAATCGGGCATAGACAAAAAATTGGACATGAGAAACAAGAAAATAACTATTTTCATTAATTACCTAAAAAAAAGAAACTTCCAACAAGAACACAAAAGCCCAACAAGAAAATTATGTGTTCAAGAACTGTGAGGCTCTGATACCAAACTGATATGCATATATGGGGATTGATGTTCTTATTAGAAAATTGGATGTGCTTTGCCAAAACCGAAAAGAATTGATGGAAATTCTTATGAGATGTAAGAAAAACCAAAGAATAAAACCGTCTCAAGGCTGGAACAAACCAAATTATATGTAGAACCTGCCGTAAAATGGATGGATGGAGGAAACCTTGACCCAATGCTCAACACAAACAAGTACATTAGTATAAGACCGCAACCCTATGCTTGACGTGTGGAAAGAACCTTGGTACAATGGAAGACGCCACAACGGGGTGGAAATGTGCATGATAAGTCAGGATAGAACTCCTAAGGCGATGACCTAGAGTTCCGTTGGAATCCTAAGGAAACTGTGGGAGACAAGCCAAATGCAAGCTTTTTTTGCAAGAATTAGAAGTCCCTTTTTCGTTAGACATAGGGCCTATTTATAGGCTAAAGCTTACAAGAAAATAAAAGAGAAGATAAAATATCTTCTAAAACAAATGAAAAATGACATCAAGTTGGCATGCAAGCCATTATTAAACCACAATAAAAAATACAAAATATCCAACCATAATAATATGACTCCTTTATCCTTGGGCTTGGAATAAGTTCACAAATCTTTCTGGCTCTTTCTCCTTAGTTCCCCATGAATTGGCTTGAGTCCGAGCCTCCTGAACTAATCCATTAAGAGCTTCTTTCACCCTCTTTGCACGACATCTAGTAATTGGCCTACATGGAACTTGTATTAAATCTTCTCTTGAAGTCGTGTCATTGCCATTCATGATATCATTTGCATCATCTTCCCCTCCTTACCTCTCACCCCCTCTCGCTTAATCACTTCCTCTTCTATCTAATCTCATATTTCTCTCATTTATTCTCACTTTCTCTCTACTTTTACCTCACTCGCTTCTCTTTTAACCTTTTTCTCCCTCTCTCCTCTTTCTTGCTTTCACTCTAGCTCGCTCTTTCCCCTTCTCTCTCGCTCTCACTCTACTTCTTACTATCTCTCTTCTGCCCTCCATATTTATCTTATTCCCTCTTTCCATTTTGCCCACTTCTTCTTTCACACTTCTCTCTCTCTCTTTCAATTATCCTCTCTCTCACTTTGTTCTATCCCTCTTCTTAGCTTTCTCTCACACCTCCTTGTTTCCCTCTCGCTTGTCCTCTTTGTATTCCCTATTTCAATCTTATTCTCTCTCTCCCACCTTGTTCGCTGCCTTTCTCACACTTTTACTCACACTTATTCTTTTCCTCCATCACCATTTATTTCTCACTCTATCATTCTCTCTCTTGCTGTCTTTTCCCTTACTCTCTCTTCACTCTATAGAAAGAAGAGATAAGCGAGCTATCTCACTCTTTCACACTATCTCTACCTCCTCAATGTTATTCTCTCCCTTTCTCCTCTTTCTTGCTTTCTCTCTCTTTCTAGCTCGCTCTTTGCCACACACTCTCCCTCCGACTCCACCACTTACTATCTGTCTTCCCCCTCCACATTTATCTTACTCCCTTTTTCTTTTTTCCTCTCTTCTTTCATTCTTCTCTCTCTCTTTCTTGCCTCATCTCTATCTATCTCCCTCTCTCTCATAATCATTCCCTCTATCTCACACACCCTTTCTTCTCTCTTTCTCACACTGTCTTCTCTCTCTCCCTTGGTCTTACACTTATTATTTCTCTGTTTATCTCTCCTTTTCTCTCTCTCTTCCTCCCTCTTCTCTTTCACCTCTCTTTTTCACCTCTCTCTATCCATCCACCCATTTCTTTCTCTTCCAATTTATCACACCTACCTATCTTTTTTTTTTCTTTTTTTTTATCTCCTTTTGTCTTTCCATCTGTTAGTCTCTCTCTACTTATCTCATTCCATATGTTTTTGCCTCCCTCTCTTTCTCTCTTCTCTCTCCTCTCACTCTCACATTTATCTCCCTCAATCTCTCATTACCACTTTCTCTACCTCCCTCTATCGCTTTTTCTCTAGCTCTTCTCTTTCTCTCCTTCTCCCTTTCTCTTATTCTCTCAATATATATCCCTCTCTTTCAGTTTAACTTTCTTGAGCTATCTTATTCTTGAAATATCCCGCACACACTCTCTCTCTCTTCAACATCTATTCCTCTATTTTTACCTAACCCTCTTTCACTCATCTCATTATATCTCCCTCTTTCTTGCTTTGTTTCTTGCTCCCCTGCTGTTCCCCATCTTTCTCCCCTCCCCCATCTATTTTATTTTCTCTCTCTCACTCTCTTCCCCCTCCTTCCCTCTCACCCCCTCTTCCTTCTCTTGCTTTCTCTATCTCTTACTTTTTCTATCTCTCAGTCTTCTTTTTTGTTCCCTCTTCTCTCACGCACACTCTGTCATACTCTCACACACACACACATACTATCAAACTTTTCTCTCTCTATCCATCCTGATCTCTCCTTTTCTTTACCACTCTTTCTCTCTCTTGCTCACAATCTCTACTACACATACTTTCTCTCTCTCCATCGCTCTATTTATCACTTGCTCTACATCTCACACCCATGCATGTTCTCTCTCTCTCTCTCTCTTGCTCTCTCTCTTGAGCTAACTTCCTCTCTCTCCCTCCCTCTGACAATCTTTGCCTCTTCCCCTCTTTTGATCCTCTTGCTATTTCTCCCTCTGCCATTCTTCCTCTTGCTCCCTCTTCCCTCACTCTCTCTTCCCTCTACGTTTTTCTCTCGCTCTCTCAATCTCACTTCCTGTTATAACTCTGATTACCATTCCCTTGCTCTAATTTTCACTTGCGCTCTTTTCTATCTCTATTTCTCCTTTCTCCTTATTTACTCTTTCTTCACTTCTATCTCCCTCTTATTCTCTCTCTCACTTCTCTCCCGCCATCTCTAAGTTTCTCACTCTCTCTCCTCTCTCTCTTTCACTCTCTCTCCCTCCCACCTTATGCTTCTTTCCCTCTCCATTTTCTTCACACACACTCTCTCATTTATTCTCCTTCTCTCCTTCATTATCTCCCTCTCACTCATTCTCTCTTGATTTATTTTCCCTCACTCTTTTTTCTTTCCCTCCCTCTCCCTCTTTCACTTTTTCTTTCCCTATCTCAATTCCTCTTAGTTCAATCTCTCCCACTACCTTCCTCTATCTCACT
>NW_018231694.1:0-380 GCF_001263595.1 Phalaenopsis equestris | reverse complement strand
GGTGAGAAGGAGAGAGAGTTAGAGAACAGAGAGAGTGAGAGAGATTGAGAGAGAGCAGGAGAGATAAAGAGAGAAAAGTGGAGGCGAGAGAGAGAATGGTTTGAAGAGAGGAGGGAAAGGAGGGAGAGGGAAATAAAAAGAGGAAAAAGGATAAGGAGGGGGAGAAAGAGGGACGTAGGTAGGGAGTTTTTGAGGGTTGGAATGAAAGAGAGATAGGGAGTGTAAAAGAGAGCAAGTGAGTGAGAGAGAAAGTTGATAGAGTAAGAGAGATAATAAGAGGGAGAGAATGATAGACAGAAAGAGAAAGCAAGAGAGGTGAGACACAAAGAGAGGAAGTGAGGGAGCGGGAGGGGAAGAAAGTGGAGAGAGCGAGAGAGAGA
>NW_018231693.1:0-1018 GCF_001263595.1 Phalaenopsis equestris | reverse complement strand
TCAAGATAGGGATATTAAAGTGATTAATTATTGACTTCGAAAGTTATACCCCTAAGTCCATGATCATTTAATTTTAATAAACTTCCAAATTTTAATAATTTAGAAATTTATTAATCTTAATAAAAAAAAGTGAGATTGGTTTCTACCAAATAAACCCCTTATGTTTCAAGCATCAAATAAATTGATTAAGATCAGAGGTTACCCATTCCCCTCTTTGAGTTAGGCCTAAATGTAAATTAAGGCAAGATTTCCAAAATTACACATTTGCCCCTAAGGCTCTAACACTTCATAATTTGTCAAATTTAATTCAAATGACTTAGAAATTTTTACCCTACCTCATTCATGTGTCAATTGAGACATCAGAGAAGAAAATGTGATTTTTCAAAATTTAATTTAATTTATGTAATTATTTTCATGCAAAAATAGGATTTTTCAAAGAAAATTCCTAACTTGACCTAGGAAAATTCTAATAACTTGAAATTTTTACTGGAGGTAGACCTAGACTAGCTAAGTCTTTGGATCAAATTTCATAATTTTTTGAATTCTTTGTGATTTATTAGAATTATTTCTAGTTTTAGGCTATTTAATAAAAATAAAATATTTTAATTGGTGAAAATTAAGTTTTCTATTTTTGAAAAATTTCTCTAAGGTTAGAGAACCTAGAGGAGAAAATTTTAAATTTTTTTATTTTTCTTTGATTTTCTGGATTTATTTTAGTATTATTGGAATTATTTTAGTAAAAATCCATTTTTAGCCTTTAAAAATTATTTTAAGCTTCTAAATTCAATATCTTTATTTAGAAAATTAGGAAAAATATTCTAATTGTTCCTAAGTGATTAGGAAGCAATTTCGAACATTTCCAAGAATTTTGTTTTTTTGTGTTTTTTATCAATTTTTAATTATTTAAAATATTTAAAATAGGCTAAAAATCAAGTGTTTATTTTAAATATCATTTTACTTTTAGAAAATACCCCTAATCATATAGAACTCAAAAAACAAAGTTTCATAATCTTTTGAG
>NW_018231692.1:0-941 GCF_001263595.1 Phalaenopsis equestris | reverse complement strand
TTTTATTAGAGGCTGCCTCCCTCCAAAAAGAATTCTAAATTCCCTCCAAAAATTTCCCCTCCAAAAGTCAACTCTTTTGAATTCAAAATATATGTCCATTAATTTAAGAGACATATCCATTCATAAAGGAACCATCCAAAGTGTCTATATGCATTGAATCACTCCAAGGGGTGTTTAGAACAAGTGTTCCTTTGAAAATTCACACAAAATTGGTTTCAAACCATCTTAATCCGCAAAAAGTTGTCTCTAGCCCATCATGCATCGTTCTCTGGATTTTAGTGCATCTGGTGCCAGTTTGGCACATCTGGCGCCAGTTTGGCTCATCTGGCACCATTTTGGCGCATCTGACGCTTGTTTGGTGCATCATGTGCCACTTTACAGCAGCTCCACCATTTTACTTTGTTTGGCTCAGTTTCACCCCATTTCAGTTGTGTTTCGCTCCTAACAGATACCCCTACAAAATAAGCATGAAAATAACATTTCTTTAAAGTGTATTTTCATTCAAAAATATTTGAGAAAGGTAAAGTAGATTAAGCATAGAAAGACATATCAAAATGTGCCAAATAAAAATTTTCTTTCTTGCTCGTTTTTACTCCAAATTGCACCATTTTTACTTCATTTTCTCCAAAAGTTCATTTCATGTACCTGAAACCAAAAATATGCAAAATACTTTCCTTCAATGTGTAATATCATTAAAAATCATTAAAATTGAGCATAAAATATTTATGAAAAAAGTTGGAAATTCTTAGGCATGTCAAAATCTCCCAAACTTAAATGTTACTTGTCTTCAAGTGATATTTTTAGTACATAAATTATGACTTAGGATAGAGATTAACTTATAAACTTCTATACTTTAGTTTGATAATAAAATAGTATAATTTAAAAAAAAAACTTTTAATATATTATATTAAAACTATAAGTTTAAGAATACTTAGTAATCA
>NW_018231691.1:0-655 GCF_001263595.1 Phalaenopsis equestris | reverse complement strand
TACTTGTCCTCAAGTAATTCTTCTACTACATAAAAATTATGATTCCAGGTAGTGAACTTTACATTTAAAATACCATTATTTTTTATTTAAATGAATGTAATAACAAGACTTTCAGAAAAGTTTATAATAATTTAGGTCAAAATTATAAGTGTAAGACCATTTAGTCATCAAGTCTAAGAGTTGTAGCCTCATATTGATTTCAAGAATAACTATAGTTGTCACAATAAGGGCACTTCGAAGAATAAAAATGAAAAATAATCACAATAAGGGCACTTCGAAGAATAAAAATTAAAAATAATTCCATGAGAACTCTATTAATAAGGATGCTAATACTTTAAATATAAACTCAGAAATGTAATTAAATTCTTTCCTTTAAGTTGATTCCAGTGAAGACAATTTTTTATTAGGCATTTCCTCAAGCTTCTCCTCACTTATAGTTTCTTTTTCTATATATGGATTGATTTTCAATCCTTTTGTTTTCTTTTTTTTTCTTGAGGGATTGCTTTTCAATCCTTTCTTTTCTTTTTATGTGAGGATTACTATATCTAGATAGCTTTTAATAATTTTGAACTTCACTATTCTCTCCTTAAAGTAGGAACTTGCAACATTCCTTTACTTTTTAAATGTATATTAGCTTTTAAGTGATTCATCATAG
>NW_018231690.1:0-1868 GCF_001263595.1 Phalaenopsis equestris | reverse complement strand
CCTCTTCAATATGCCCAGTGTGATCAAATTTTTCCTTCATCCGCCAATCCAGATGATCAAATAAATATGAGATTTTATTAATTGCATTCATAAGATTTTGTACCTCTTTCTCCAATGTCTTAATCTTGTACAAAATTAAATGAGAACTTTCAGGAAAGTAGGGTAGAATAGGTTGTGAACTCTGAGATGGTTTGTGCACAATTATGCTCATATCATTTTAATCTACAATTGTTTGGCAGTCAAACATGTTAGTTGGGTCTAGGGGCTTCCAAAGAAGAAGCACTTTTTCCCAGCTTTCAAATGGCACTTGTGATTGGCTGCAGAGAAGAAATATGATGGAAGGATGTCCAAACCCATATTTAGATCCATGTACAATCAATCCCAAGACATATTTCAAAATTATAGTACCAATATTAAAAGGCCTTCCCATTTGAATACAATAATTCAGAATCACACTTTCCTTTGTCACTTTGCTAATTTTCATAGTTGGGAGTAACTTTGCAGATATGAAGAAATATCATTGCTTTGACACAGGATTTAATAATGTAGCTGAGAAACTTACATACTCGCTTTCTCTTATCTTGTAATCTTCACTTTCATCAGTCAAAAATTGGTAAATCTCATTCATGTTGTCTCCTGTAGGGGCAAAATTTGTGTAATGGCAGATTGACAAATGGTACAAACCTGCCTCTCACATAGATGACTCCTTATTGATGCCATGAATATTAGTGTAAAATTCTTTCACCACAGGAACGACTATAGCGGTAGTAGTGTAGCAAAAAAATTCCCAACACCTCTGCATAATAATCTTCTCTACTCGAGTACTTAGAGCATTCAAACCATGATTTTCGAAGTCTCTCTCTTTGACTGGCCTCCTCTTCACCAAACTTTGTTGTAAAGTCATTGTGCTTCAAAACTGATAAATTATCTCCTATTGAAAACTCTGAATCTTGAAGTTTCTAAAGAGTTGGAAGCCATGGGGTGTGAATTTGGGATCTATCCTTTTGTTTTTCTGGAGTTCAAGGGTTTAAAAATTGAGTTTAGGCCGTTATAGGGGTGAAAATCCCACCTAAATTTACCAAAAACTGCAAATTCAAACCTAATAACTGTCTCCTAGTCATCAACATCGTTGGCGCTCTAACCCCAAAAATTGGCCAGTCTCTATGCACATGGGCGTCGCCTGTGCAAGAGCACTGAAACGCTCCAGACTTCGTTTTGGCCAGAAATGTTCCAAAATTTTGATACTATCCATTAATTATCATTATTGATATCTATGAGTGAGTAGGACTCATATATAATTAACTAATATTAATAACAACTCAAACAAACTAAATCTTTAAAATAACGATGGGTTGCTGACACATTTTTATACCTATTTTTGAGATATTGCGCTTTGATGGAAGATATTTTTGCGTTTTTCTTGAAGATACAAGTAAAAATGGAAAAAAAGATAAAGGATTGAAAAAGGATCAAATTTGGAGCAAAAAGGTGAAAAATTGTGCAAAAGAGTTCTGGAGCCTAAGCGCCAGATTAGGTGCTTAAGTGTCGGTTAAATAGAGAAGGTCGCGCCTAAGCGCCGTGACCCTGCGCTTAAGCGCCAGTGGCAGTTACTAGATGAGTAAAATCGGTTTTCATGAATTTCAAAGAGGTTTTTGAGGCACCCATTGGCTTAATAGGTGGTTGTAACCACCACGGACAAAAATTATCATGAAATGATGCATCTCTTAGGCAAATACATCAAATCAAGACACATTTTGAAGAGATCCCAAGGAACCTCTTGGAAAAATATAAATTTAAGAAGAGAGGACTTAGAAAAGAGTCATAAAAAGGTCCGAAAAGTGTGAGTCCTGAAAATATTGGCAAGTTTT
>NW_018231689.1:0-9660 GCF_001263595.1 Phalaenopsis equestris | reverse complement strand
AAGTTTTCTTTGTGCAAGTAAGAAGAAAAGAGACATTTACATGCATGCCACTCAATTCCTATCTATTTGCATATCTAATGCCTAAACTTTACTTTTTTATTTTTATATCACCCAGATTGTTCATGCCACATAAAACATACCACCATTTAAACCCTAAACCCTAATTACATGCATAGCAACCAAAGCATTGCTATTTATAAAATTTAGTGCCCAGGTGATATTTTTGAACTATAGAAATGACATATTTACATGTGCCACAATGAAATCATTGAGAATGAATTTTGATATTTGAGTGAGAACATGGAAAAATAGATGAAAGAGAGCGGTATATTTGTAAATAGCAATGTTTCAGGTGTATGTATTTGCCCCTTTTAACTTGGGATAAGTGAGGTGGTGTGTGTGTAAAAATTGAAGTTGGAAGTGTTAGATATGTGAATGCATAAGAATCGAGTGGTTTTTATGCAAATCTTCTTAAAAAAATTATATCAATAAGCCATGGTTGGATGAATGTAAAGTGGCACTTAGAAAAAAGAGTAATGCAAACCAAAGGGAAGTTAAGGGCTTTGCTCCTCGTCCGAAGATTTGGTTTTGGATGGCTACAACCATTTGTAAAATTAATAGTGAGATTATTACGAGAAAATGTGAGATTTTAAAAAATTTTCTAAGAATTTTTTAAGCATATATGATTTAACTTTTTATGAGTTTTTAATGTTGGAGCAAAGCAAATGGTAATTTTTAGAGGCAATGTGAGTATATATGCATTCGAACCGAACCTAATGTGCACAAAAACATAATCACCCTCGTTGATATCCCAATTTCTTTTATGAACATTTGATAACATTTTATGTATTTAATTTGTTAGGAAACATGATAATAGATGTTAGTATGAACTATGTAATTTATGCTATATTTCCACAAAAGAATTGTTGGATGAGAAATATGATGAATGTTGTGGAAATGTAGCAAGATTTGAAAATAAGAATGGCATGTGGCGCAATATCATCATCACTACATTTTATAAGTCAAATACACCTTTCCATACATGAGTTTATGTCATCAAAATATTATAAGTGTAAATATCAAACTTTAAGTGTAGATATGTAGATACATAAGGATTGTGTGGCGTGTATGTAAATTTCCCAAATATGAAATAATGGACAAGATCCAATGGTGAGTTCTAAAAATAATCTAAACGGCAACAAACAAAAAAAGTGTCATGGAAATTAACATGATCAAAGCCACTCAACTTTGAAATTGGTCATTTTAGTCTCAGAGTTTATAAAAAAGACCATTTAGTCCTTGTCTTTTTTAAAATGGACAAAATAGTTCCCACAGATGACTCCAGTAGCTCGCAGCCATGGACAACTCAAGTAGCTCACAGATTCAAGAAGGGTTAGCCACTCTCAAAATCTCCGAAATCTCTATTCCTTCGTCCCTGAAATTTATGACGACCAACCTGAAATCAATGGTTATGACAGCCCTACATGCGGATAATTATCAACTGCGAAGATCCCAAATGATCAAGATTACTAAAGCAAATGGGTTCTTGAGATTTCATGATGGAACTTTACCCTCTCCCACCCTTGTCATCGTCGCCAAATCAGGTACTTCATCAGTGAATCCTACTTATACTGCTTGGATGTTGATTGATCAGAAAATAGCAGTTGCTTTATATTCCACAATATCGGCATCTATCTTGCCCTATGTCTTGAATCTGGATAGCTATCATGAAATTTGGACTGTGTTGGAGAAACAGTTGCAATCTTTCAATCGCTATCGGGTCATACGGTTAAAATATAAATTACACAATATGTCGATGCAATATTTGATGCAAATTAAATTGATGGTTGACAATATATCGGCTGTCGGTTCGAAAGAAGATCCTGAAGATATTATCCTGTATGTTCTGAAAGGTTTACCTCCTTCCTATCAAACATTTAAAACAACTATAAGAACCCAACCTGCTCCCATAAGTCTTGAGAACAAATATGCTCTATTAATCAGTGAAGAAAACAATCTTTCCTCTGAATTCAAAGCTGAAAAATATTGAACCAGATTCTCAAATAGCCTTATACTGCCACAAAGGAAAGGGAAAATTTTATAAATGCAAGGGCGGTTCTCACAATTACTCATCGAAAAGAACTTAAAATCCTCTTAAACCAAATCTTCTGGATCAGTTCTTTGTCAAATATGCAATAAACCAAGTCATGTAGCTCCTAATTGTTGGCACCGACTCAATGAGAATTATCAACCTAAGAACTCCAATGTTTCGGCTGCCACTACTTCACATTCGGCTTATGGTACTTCCTCCAATCCTTTAGTTAAATCAGACTAGTAAATGGATACATGAGCAACTTCTCATGTGACAGCTCACTACAGCCAATTGCATCTTCCTGAAGCATATCAAGGTAATGAAAGTGTGATCGTGGGTAATGGCAATGTTGTTCCTATACAACACTCTAGAAGTGGCATTCTACCTACTCCCAATCATAAGCTAAGTCTCTCTAAACTATTTCATACTCCCAAATTTGTTCCTATACAGCACCCTAGAAGTGGCATTCTACCTACTCCCAATCATAAGCTAATTCTCTCCAAATTATTTCATACTCCCAATCACAAGCTAATTTCTCAACATCTGATATTCATATCTCAGCTAGCTCAAGATAAAAACTGCATGATTATTTTTGATGCTACTGGATATCAAATGAAAGATCGAACTACTCAACAAGTTCTTCTTCAGGGTCCATACAGTAATGGATTGTATCGTGTTTCCACCAATACCCAATCTCGTGCTTCGGTAATCATTGATTCAGATCAATGGCATAGGCGTCTCAGACATGCTAATCTCCAAACCATACAACTCATTGCCAAGCAACTAACACATTTACATATTCCTAATAATTTTTCTTTTTGCACTTCTTGTACTAAAACAAAATGTCATTGTATTTTTTTCAAAAATTCTACAAGTACTCAATGTAATCCATTAGTTTTAATTATACAGATGTTTGGGGTCCCTCCTCAACTGTGTCTAATCAAGGCTACCGCGATTATCTGTTATTTGTTGATGACTTTACTGCATATACGTGGCTCTATCCTATGACAAGCAAATCTGAAGTTATTCATCACTTTATTAAATTCAAACAAGAAGTAGAACTTCAGTTTAATCAAAGAATAAAGTACTATGGACTGATAATGGTGGGGAATACACTAGCCAACAATTCAAAATTTTACTTATTATTTATGGAATTATCCAGCAAACTAGTTATCCCTATACGCCCAGCAAAACGGAATTGCATAAAGGAAACGTCACATACTAGAAACTACAAGAGCACTTATGTTTGATTCCAATGTATCCCCTTCTCTTTGGCTTGAGATGGTCCTCACTACAACTAGATCAATCGGTTACCGTCCAAGTCAACATATCAGCTTCTTCGTGGCTCTACAACGGATTACAGTCATCTTAAAACATATGGAAATCAATGTTTTCCCTGGTTACCGTCAATTTGCCAAAATAAACTTCAACAACACTCTATAGGTTGTGTATTTTTGGGCTATTTAAAGGGTACAAATGTTTTGATCCAACCACAGATAAGATGATCATCTCTCGTCATGTTGAAACTATTTATCCTAACAAACAACTTAAACGGCCCGAACCAATAACCCAAAACACCATCATTCCCTCCCCACTTACTCTCCTACCCGCATCTACTCTACAAACCTCCTATACCCCAAGTGTTCAACCCAGCCCCTCCACTAATCCAATACCAACAACCATTCCAGAATTATCACAAGGAGCAAAGTACCCATTTCCAACCGATCCAGAAATAGAGCATGCTGAACCAACGGTAACTAACACCTCCTCCACATAAAACCTCTCCATACCTTTACCACCACCTTCTCAACAACCACTAAAACATCCTATGGTCACGAGATCCCAAACAGGAGCTTTAACCAAAAAGAAAATCCTTGATTCGGTGCATGTTCAATTATCCCAATGTGAAACAACAACCTACAAACAAGCTGCTCAATATGATCACTGGCAGAAAGCAATGGAAGAGGAACTTTACTCCGTAAAAATAAAACACTTGGAAGCTTATTCCCGCTCCCGTCGATCAACCCATACTTGGCAACAAATGGACTTACAAAAATCAAATGAAATTCGGACGGTTCGATGGCACAGTATAAAGCTAGATTAGTAGCTTTGGGTTATCAACAAGAATATGGACTCAATCATATGGTCACATTCAGTCCAATAGCAAAAATTTCAACAATAAGATTACTTCTCATTCTCACTCTTCAATACTAAACAATAATCAAATTTTCACCACTCTTTTCTTATTCTTCCACTTTGTTACTTTTCCTTCTGCGATTCTTCAAATTTCTTATGCCTCTCTTTTACAGAGTGAAGCAGGTAATAAAAAAAGAGTGGTGAAAATCTGGAGGGGAACGGAGGAATGAGAAGGCTAAGGCGAACTCGTTTTATCTCATCACCATCAAACGAGTCATACAAGCAGACGAGCGGTGGAGGACAGCGTTAAGCACAGACCATATAAATGTTAGAGAACAAAACTTGTATAAGTACCAATCAACTACATCAAATCCGCGACCAAAAACTATACATAATAACTACTCATGATAAGATCGTAAAAGAGCCGGATAACGATGATGAAAAGTCTGTTGCTCTGCACTAGTTTTATGCCTAGAGATTAATTTAAGAGCCATGAGACGAATATGCTTTATTTCTATTCTTCATAGATGCAGCATCATATGAGAAGTTATTAGTGAAGGACTAGCTAATCGCACACGAAAACATCAATCTATATATTTGAAACAAGATTTGTTCACCCTGACAATAAATGAAATAGAAAAAAATTAAATGAAAAAAAAAACATGGAGTGATTTGCACAAAATAACATTTTGATATTTATCATTTGTTACAATGATGAAAGTGAAGAAAACATTTTTATCAAAATAGTATCCCAATGCAAGCCAACTTTCCTGGTTATGCGTTTTGCGTGAGTATGCAATTAAATTCACTCAAATTTCCAAAAAAAATGAGAAAAGTAATAATATCATGGTTTACTTACCGAAGGGAAAGAATGCATCGCTAGCCAAAGCAGCTCCCTTTGCCTCTTCTCCTGCTTTCGAGAAAGCGATTCTTAAGCTCTCTAACCTGTTTGGCTGACCACTCCCCATTCCCAACATGCAGTTATTCTGTAGAAATGAAATAGATTTCGAGTACTACGTTGGTGATTCATTGTTTGCAAATATAACAGAAAAAAATCCCAAGTCACTATTTTCTTGAGGTTATGTGCAATGGTTTCAGTTTTATTCATCTTTTTAAGACTTTTAGCATCATTTCTGTTTTCTATTTTTGTTTTTTTTTCCTTTTGTTTTGAAACATGTTTGATTAGCATTTAAAAAAAAAACGAATCAACTTTGTTTTAAAAAAACCTAAAAACATCTTTAAAAATAATTATGACAACCAGACCTATTTTAAATCAATCAAAACAAAAATAAAATAAAATAAAAGATAAAAAATAAAAATGCAAAAATACAAAAGTAATCCCAAGCAGCCCCTTAATTACTTGGGGAAGATATGTTAACTTAGGAGTCATTTGGCATCACTTATTGCTTTTATTTTCTACTTTTAAATTTTATTTTATTTTGTTTATGTTTTAATTTAAAATAAAACATGTTCGGTATGTATAAGTAAGATATTATCATTTCTAAAAACACACAAAACACTTAAAAGTTATTTTAAGTGTTTTCAAAAACATGTTAATTTGTGTTTAGAAAAAAATAAATAAATAAAACAAGTAAAAAAATATACTACAAACATGTTTTAAAAAATAAAAAATAAAAAAAAGATTAAAAACAAAACTAAAAAATCAAATTGATCCCAAACCAAAAATAAATAAATAAAGCAAGTAAAAAAATATACTCAAACATGTTTTAAAAAAGAAAAAAAAAAGATTAATAACAAAACTAAAAAATAAAATTGATCCCAAACAAGCCTTTGTTCTTGAATCAATAGTTGCATGTAAGATATGTTCTATCAGGTCATTAAGAATAGTTTTAAATTATAGTTCTATATTTTTAAGTTATTTATTTTTTAAATAAGTGAATGAAAATAGTAAATATAGAGAAATGGCCAAACAAGCGGTGAGAAGAGCTAACCTTAGCAATGACAATTGCATTGCTCTTCACATGCTTTACACAGAGCCACGCAAATTGCGCATCTGACAACTCATTTGCCTGGGGGACCCTATCCGACATAACCTTAAATTCAGTTTCTCGTGGAATCAAATCATCAGAATCTTGAGCTAACCACCCCCCACTAACTTGTCTGAGCGAGAGCATTCCCTTTTGAGTCCTTTTCGCCTCAAGTATCCTCAAATTCTTCGACTTACCGCGTAAGATCTCAAGGCCCTTTTCTGTATAGTTCGGTGCAATTATTATCTCATAAAACATTCTTGTTTCGCCATCGTTTGGGCTTCTAAACTCTCGAATTTCTTTGGCAAGATCCTAATAACGTAAAAAACTACAATTAGACATACAAAAATTAAAAGGTTCAAAAAGCCTCATCTACACACAATTATGAAATTTCAATGATGTTGATGATGATCAATCTAGATAAAAAATTTATAATTTGTAATGAAACTAACATCAACTTTCAACTTCTTAGGTTAAGGTAAGATAGTTATAGCTTAGATGAATGTGTTCTAGAATAAAGAATAATAGATTGAAAAATGATCATACAAAAGAGATGTGGGAGCAGTATCTATTGAAGATAAGATATGAAAAATAAATTCATGTGGTTTGGACATTTACGTAGAATAGTAGAAAGGGCGGAGAGATTAGAAAGAAGCTAAATGAAAACAGCATATATCAAAACGAATTGCGTAGAAAAAATCTAAACCCTATTGCAACAATCAACACTAACGAATGTAAAATGAGAAGTCATAAAACCGATTCTAAATAGTTGAGATAAAGCTATAATGATGATGATGTAGTGTCTCAAAACATTAAATACCTCATCTAAAATTGTGTTGAAGGAAACTATTCCACCAAATGCACTAACAGGATCTGCTTTCACAGCCAATCTATAAGCTTCAAGGATGTCTTCTCTTGATGCTACCCCGCATGGATTTGTATGCTTTACAATCACACATGTAGGCTTTTCAAACTCTGAGACACAGTTCCAAGCAGCGTCCGCATCTAAGTAATTATTGTAAGACATTTCCTGTTTCAAAGTATATTTATAAAATTAAATCCTTCATCTAACATAAAAAAAATACAACTATTTTGACTTTTAGAAAGTGAAATACATCTTTTCATGTATAAGTAAGGTAGCATATGTGTTGTATTAGATAAGCAAATACAAAAGAATTGAGTGGTATGCATGTAAATCTTCTACTATATTAACCATATTTACTAAAAAGTAATTGAAGAAACAATTTAATGAATCTACACTTAGAATTTTGGCGATAAATATTTAAGAATAACAGATTATAGATAATTTAAAATATAAAGATGTTCAATCCAAACTTTTAAGGAATTTATAACGAAGTTACAGCTATTCTAAACCACGGAACCCATCTTTCTCGAACCTTGTATTTTTCTGGCGAATTCCACTAATCAAGTTTACTATATCCAAATCAATATTTAATACATTTTGTATTTTGGTCTTATAGCTCCTATTATGCTACTTGGCTCTAAAATATGAACCCTTGTCATCAGAGACCAGTTTTATAATTCATTCATCATCTATAAACTGACATTTTAGTCCCTTTGATTGTACACATCTCTAAATGATGAGGAAAAAAATCTCTTCAGAAACTATTTGGATACCTTTGCTATCGAGTAAAGCGCAAAAATAGTCTCGTGATTGTTTACATGATTCCATTTTAGTCTCAGAGTCTACAAAAGCGTCAAATTAGTCCCTCGACTAATGAAATTGGGGCAAAAATAGCCCTCCATAGGGATTGTTTCAGCCCAAATTAAAATTGTCTGAGGATTAAATTGACACTTTTTATAAACTCTAAAACTAAAATGAGCCCTTCGGAATGATTTGAGGAACTTTTTGTTTTTTTTTATTTTTGCTATCTTAAAACTATAACTTAAATCATTGTGAACTTGACTTATCCATTTGTAAGCAACCACATCACCTTTCCAACACAACCAACCTAATCAAATTCATACCATGCCCTCCCTACACAATCTCAATACCATGAACCCCAACTACTTTCTTCACAATCGCTGCCTCTAATACTCCTTTCACACTATACTTTCTTGACTAACAATCTTCCACAAATGAATACAACGACTCTTATCAAATTTTGTAACGTGCAAGTAAAATCAGCAGAAAATCAACAAATAAGCAGCTAAAATATGTCCCGAAAAACTTTTTAAACATGTTGCACCTTTCCATGATGTTGGATAGCAGTTCCAATGCCTCCAAAATTCACCAGAGAGAGACTCTTATCGTCGTAAAATGCTGCCTTTTGATGAGGATTTTCCCCATACCGAAGAGCGCACTTCATCGTAAGTGGCACTGTAAGGCTGGGAGGAAACTTGCCTTAACAAGAAAAAATAAAAATGATATTTTGCAGAAATATGTATTATGTTCAAAAAACATTTATTCCATATGATACCTTGTGGAGATTGCTTCCACAGCCATTCTGAAACTGCTGAATCATAGGAAGCAACATGTTGAAAAGCTTTCCAGGCAAGTTGCCTGCGAAATTGCTGATTATCTTCTTTTCCTTGCAGAAATTTGAGAAGGGAAGGATAGTCTTCAGGGTCTACGACAACCAAAACATCCACGTGATTCTGTTCAAAAAACTAAATTCAATGAAACAGCTATAAAAATTAAGGATTAAGGAAGATTTACATACATTCCACTCAATTCCTATTTAATTCCATATCTAGCACCTAAACTTCAATTTATAATATATGACACTTCACTTATGCATGAAAAAGTGTATTTGACCTTTTACAAGTTAAAATAACTGTATTTTTTATGTGATATGAAAGATTTACATGCTCAAAATATGACAAACAAAGTTTAGGTATTAGATATGTAAATAAGTAGGAATTAGGTGGTATGTATGTAAATGCCAAAAAATCAAATGGTGGCATATATGTATTCGATCCAGCATAATGACCTTGGCAGCAGCGCGAATCAATGTTGGGCCACCAATGTCAATATTCTCAATGCCATCCTCAAATTTTACTCCACTTGCTGACGTGACTTTCGAATAAAAGGGATACAGGTTCACAACCACAATATCAAATGTCCCTAGACCAAAATAGTTAACATGTAAATAAACAAAAGTGAGATAGGACGCATGAGTACATGTTTCGTACACTATACGCATTTGCCGCCACATCAATCACAATCAAATTTGGGGTAGAAACTCACCAATTCCATGCTCACTTAAAGCATCCATGTGGTGAACAATGTTCCGTCTAGCAAGAATGCCACCATGTATGTTTGGATGTAAAGTCTTTACTCTACCATCAAGCTGCATAAACCAAAATTTTTACCTAAAAATATTTATAAAGAGTAAATCCAAAACATCGTGAGATTCTCGACATCCTGCCACCAAGAGTCTGTTTGAAATAGCTCTATGCCTGCTTTATGTTTCAGAACAT